>NW_010311387.1:0-52994 GCF_000700745.2 Antrostomus carolinensis | reverse complement strand
GGGGGATTGGTCTGGAAAGTCCTGTGCGGGGCACAGCGCTGGGCTGGGTGGGGTAAGGCTCTCGGGGTGCAGATGGCATCTGTGAGGGAGCAGGTTTTTTCTGAGAGCCCCGCGGCCCTGCCAGCAAACTTCAGCACCCTGCTTCGGTGTGTGTGGGGTTGGGGCGTGGGGGCTGTGTGCTGCAGCTCAGGGTGGAGCAGGTTGGGAGACCCTGAGGTAAAACTCTGGGAAGTTCTTGGGCAGAGCCTCAGCAACGTGTGTGAGAACCTGCTTGCTTTTACCCTCTCTCCTGGCGCATAGCAAAGATTTCGAGGCTATCTGAAACAGAGAACAAAACATGTATTTACAGCCACTCCTCCTCACCAAATCCCAGGGCACTTCTAATAAGTTAGGAGCAAGGATGAATACTCAAGCAGGTGGCCAGAGGTCTCCAAAGAAGAGTAATGATTGCATGGGGTGTTTACATCCTGCTATGAACTAGAATAGTCTCTTTCATGCCAAACCACAAGCTGCTGGTTGAAACCTGAGCTGAACTTCCTTGATGATCAGAGGAGCCCAGTTAACTTTAAGCACAGCCAGTTTTCATTTTCACACCTCTCCAAGCTTGCTGGGACAAGAACCAAATGTACAAGAATACAGTGAGCTCCTATTCTTGGGACATTGCTGACCAAATCCCAAGCAGCATGGATCAGAGAGTACACTAAAAAAAGGTTGCTTTCTCTCAAAAGAGTTCCTGGTTTTGGGGTTTTTTTTGTTTGGTTGGGTTTTTTTGTTTGGTTTGGTTTTTTTGAGGCTCATATGGTCTGTCTGATTCACAGAAATGCTACATTTTTGGCCATCTACTTTTAGCTAAACCAAAGTTCTGGATCCTTTCACATATAGGCCCCCATGTGAAAAAGCCTCATATTTTTTCATGGGATCCAGTTTCTTCCTTTAATATGAGGCAAAAATGCTGCTTCAGCATGCACAAAAGCTGCATATTGTAGTGTGCCGAGATCTGCCTGTCCTGGCTTTTCTCCCACTGGTACCAGTGACATATCTGTGTGCGCACTGGCTACCAGATTAATTCCACAGTTCCTCTGTGTTTTTTATACAGCCTAAGCTGAAGTCCATAGCTTTACTGCCATTGGCATGTAAGGTAGTTAACTAGCAGTAGCTTGGGTGCATTTCCACGTGCTGTAGTCACACCTTCAGCTCCAGTGCAGACATCTGTCTGTTGTTTATATCCCAGTGGAGATTTTAATGCATGGCCATCTGGCAATGACTAACTCTTGCAAGAAATGGCTTTAAATACTGCAGTGTATTTGCAATTAAGTACAAAGTGCCACAAAGCTCAGAGTATGCTAGGAAATAGTCCATCAAATACCCTAAGAAACCCAGTTGCTTGGAGTGTATCCCTTGATCACTGTACAGATTAGGGAGACTGTCTGTCGTCTTAGATGCTGAATAAATCTCTAAGGACTAATGCAGGATTGCCAACAGGTTCAAAACAATCAGAAGTATCATGTGTCCTGGTCTATTTTGGAGGATTGCTCAGGACAGTTGAAGAATTCTGCTCAGGGGCCTCCTTTTAGGATTTCTGGTAGCCAAGATGCTATTTGTAGGGCTAGAATTGTTAGAGTTTTGAGTAAGACAAATGCAACAAAGCAAAACTGTGATCTTTTAGCAAAAAGCAGTGAGAAGGGCAGGGAAGAGAGCAGCTTTCCAGCAGGTTAGCTCCATCTTATTTCCTTAAGGCATGTTAAGTTTCCTTAATGAAAAGGTAGAGGGGACTAGGGCAAGACTGGAGGATGACAGGTCCTGGAATCTCAAAAGAGTGACAAGATAGTTCTCCCTATCTGCAGAAATACTGGAAGGAGTATGGACAACCAGTGCTCCTCACTCGTGGTAAAAATTCTTATCTCCAAATGACATTATCTGTTTTAATGCCTCCCTAGCCATAGTCAATCAATTTATGAGGAACCAGGGCTTTCCTTTTTAACAGGTTTCTAACCATCACAGTCCTGCAGAAAATCTTTGGAGTAAACGTGAAATATGGATTCAAGAAACTCCATTCTGGCAGCAGGCAAGGTCAGGAGGCATTACTCTCTCTTTTCTGAAGCTTGACTTGTGGTTGCTGAGTACTTGGGGCTGGTCACTGACTCTGAACAAGAAAGGGAAATACTCTGTCAGTTAGTAAAGAAGTGAAGTCTCCATCAGGAAGAAGCAAGTCCATGTTCTCTTTCAGATCCTGAGCTTTCTCATCCTGGAAGAATTTACTTCGGTCTTATGCACACCGTACCAATGAAAGCAAAAGGTTCTTCCAGTTAAAAAAAAAAAAAAAAAAAAAAAGCAAACAAGTAGAAAATTCTCCATTGTACTAAAGACAGAATAACCTGCAGTGAGAGGTGGCATGATTTAGAGTTGTTTTTTGCAAACATTCTAGGTGCCTTTAATAGTAGTGCCAGCTTAAAAGTGTCTGATTGCTACTGTTGCTGCTAGAGCTAAGTCTGATAAAAGGAGTAATCAGTCATGATAGGACTGAAATGGGCTATATGAAGATTTTATTTATATAGATTCAAAACAGTTTATAAGAGTTTAAATGCTGTTTATGGCCATTTCAGTGGGCCTTTCAACTGTGCATTGGCAGAGCCTGTGACCATCAATTACGCATCTAAAACCTTCTTGTATCAGCTACACACATCTGGTAAGTAGTGTAAATATATAGAGAGTATATACATATAAGCTCAAATTGTACTTTATATGCAGCTAGACATTTAGTATCTGGAGCTTTAATATGATACACAACCACAAAATATCAGTTTAAGCTTATCCTGGTTTTGCAAAACCAGAAAAAAAGCTATATGAGCCCTCTGGGGGAACATCAGGGTTGAGCAGTCTTCTCGGTAATGTCAAGGTTTCCTGCATTCCCAGGGCTCTCACATTTAATTAAGTAAAATTGCTGGAGCCTTTGAAGATGGGAAATGTAGTGTCAATGCTGAGTGTTCTCTTCCCCACTTCAAAAAGGTATTGCTCTAGAATCTGGCAAGCAAAGTGTACAGTTTAAACAACTTGATTCACTCATTGTGTGATGCCAGTTTATTCATCACCTAACTAAAGAAGTCATCCCAATATTGTTACCAATTTGTCCTTCATAAGTGGAACAGCTTCTCAACTGCATTATGTTCTGTCACCGTCTTTCTGCAAATTCTGTTTGTTACCTGACATTTCAATTTATTAGCTCTTAGCAGCTTGCCCTTCAAAAATCCCCACCCTCAAAATGTCTTGGCTTTCTTTATGCAGGCTCTAGTTACTTTTTAATACAGAATTGTGACAACTTCACGCCAAACTTGTTTGATCCCTTAGATAGCTCAGAGTGTAGCTACTGAATGTATTAACAGGTCAGGGATAGATTGCCCAAGGATGGCAGCAAAAACCTGGGCATGTTCAAGAGAACACTAGTGCTCTAAGGTTGCTTTTAAAATTCCAAAATAAGCACTCCTACAACTTAGTCATAAAAGCTCTCTCCCTGGAAAAGTGAGGAAAGACATCTAATCAGATATGAGGGAACACAGAATTACACCTTTACCTGCATGAAGGTTTTAAAGCTGCAGATTGTGTACAGTCTGATAGTGCAAGCACAGGGCTAGATTCTTTGATGTAAGACCCAATGCATCCCTCTTAGCACTTATCTGGAAGAGCTGCAAGTGACCACATTAACTACAGCAAAGTGTAAGAACTCCAGATGAAGGAGCTTTAAGGCTTGGTTCAAATCTGTATGACTTCTTTTCCCAAAATTGCTGAGACTTGCCATCATGGTAGCTTCTGCTCAGGATAGAAATGCTGGGAATGTCGACTATCTAAAGGGTGTGAGTGGATCTTATTTTAACTACCATTTCATTTTCACTTACCAGGGCCAGAGAATAGCCTAGGCAGATTTGTCTTTGTTGGTTCATATGTCATTATTCACATCATAAATAGCAAGGATTAGAGAAGAAATATTAGGGATAAAAATATTTCATGTCAAAACTCCTTAGTGTTCAGAGTCAAAGAACTGGGAGGCAATGGAAAGATGAAAATAATATGACTTTGCTAGCATGTGACAATGTCATGTCCTTCTGGGAACAGACTAAGAGAAAGTACCTTAGTAATATATGTGGTTTTCATCTGCATCCACTCTTGTAATTTTAAACTCAGCTGACAGTGTGCTACAAGTTTATAAACTAGCTCAATTATTTGCTTCTTGACATTTCTGTGGTTTCACTTGTCCTTCCCTGTCATTTTATACATCAAGTGTTCTTTAACCGTGTTTAAAATTGGCAGCAATGGAGACACAGGCTTTTGGCAAGGCCACAAGTGCTTTCAAACAAAGATTGTAGGCTGCTCACCTCTAGGGACAAAAGAGCAGGCAGGAGTTGTGAAACTTTCCTCCTCATGAACTAGTTTGCTTTCGCACTCGGGAGCGAGGAGCGCTAGCTTGCCCTGCACAAAGAAGACTGCCACACAAAGGCTATGCTAGCTGCCTGCTGATATTTGAAGCTCTGTGAGTGATACCCTAATCAGCTGCAGGTGGGAAAAGGTAGGGGCTGCTCTTGAGGATTACTCAAAAGTTGTGTTACATCAGAGTAAGGATTGTGTGGGAATTGCAGGCACATGTTGTTGGCAGCAGAGGGATATGGCTAGGAGGAGTGAACAGTGGGATGTTATCCAGTTCCTTTGCAATTGCTAGAGCCAGCTTGCCTTCAACATCTGTATTTGGTATTGCCTGCAGGAATAGAAATGATGTTCTGCATTATTACAGCAAGGTAGCACTGGAAGGTTTGGCTCTGTAATTTGTTGTATTTTCTCTTAAATTTGTGTGAACATGGAAAGAGAGGGCAATCATGGCTGCTGTGCCCATCAGAGGAACCAAGTGAGCTAAACACCTTGTAAAATATATCAGACAAAAAAAAAAGGTATTAGGTTTTCTGTATTTCATTTGCTGTTTCTTATGGACAGACTGTACACAGGTGTGTAGCAGCTTTGTTTTTACCTTTTATATTCTGAAACACCCATTCTAACAATACAATATATAACTCACAGGCACTCCTGTAAAAATAATTGAGATTAGGTCAAGGTGGTATTTAATATGATTAAAGATCATAAAATTGGATGTTAAGCATTTAGTGAATAACTGCTATGTCTGATGCTAAAGAGTGGTTCAAGGTGACGGAATCTTTGTGTATTAGATCCTCCATATGTTAAAAAGGGCAATGTTTCAAGATATCGGAGCTCTTGATTAGTTTTTCACCAAACCACAGTGGTCTCTTCCTTTACTTGAATTTCCCCCCCTGGGGCGGGGGTGAGGGGGAGGTAGTTTGAAGAAAGCATAACTTTCTGCATAAAGTTAGCAGTAAAGTTAGTCCTATTGATTAAAATTATGTTTTTTAGTTGTTGATGCTCTTGAATTCTCATAATTGATACAATTAAACGCAAACCTTTAGGTCTTTTCTAACTGACAGGAAGAGTAGGCTAAAGGTCTTTAAAATGGTTTTATAGAAATACAAATAAAAGTTTTTAAAATTGTTTTTTACAACACAAATTTCAGCTGTCACAAGGCATAGATGAGCTGCTTAATGTTTAGCTAAAAATTACTTCATCTGTTGCATATTTTCTTCACATTTTGGCCTGTGGAAGGGCTATTTATTATTTCAGAATGTCTTGGCTCTAGTCCATCTGCAAGACTTCATTTATTCTTTTGAAATTTGTAGCCTTCACAAGCTTGGCATCTGTGATATCACAAACAATGAATTACTGTGGCTAGAAGTTTCTGGAATTAAAAAAACCCTCCTCCATAAGAATTTATTTTTTTTTTAATAGAATTGGGATTTGTTCTGAGGAAGCACAGTTGGCAAAAAAAAAAAAAAGTTTTCAAAGAAAACAGATTTTTCATCTTTTCTTCCCCCCTCCAAATGAACAAGGGAGTACTGATGCCGGGGACTTGCTCTTTAAATAAATGGAATCTTTCTCTTCTCTCTTGGCAACGGCAGGAGTATTCTTGTGCTGTATGACAAGGCTAGCTGGTGCTATATTTATCTTGTAGCTGTACACACATTAGCAAGAGGTCGTTCCATAAGAGAAAGGCAAAGAGCCAATGTTGTTTAAAGAAAGTTTGTTTTACCATAGTCTTAACTTTTTGGGTTGGCTTAAAGACAAGGCTACATACTTCTGGAGAATTGGGGAATATAATTTCCGATTTGAAATAAGAACTTTCCTGAGCTGTCTCTGGAAAGATCAGGGCTTTTTGGAGAAGGGGGAAAAAACTTTTTAAAAATGAAGTTCAAGCAATGTTTGGGTGCATCAGCAGAAGAGGAAGAAGGAAGACAAGAGGGTGGGGAAGATGGTATTAGTAATGCTGGCAGTAGTGTTATCCATGGAGAGCTGGATTTGGTACAAATGTACCTTACCTGTTTGCCTGAAAGATATGTGAAAGTGAAATTCCCTCTGACAGCGTACCTGACATGCTGGCTCTTGCTGAAACTCTGCAAGGTAAGAAATTTTAGTACAAATATGTGAGATTTTTAGTTGACTTCTATGTGCTTAAAAGACAAATTGATCAGTCTCTGCTGAATCATTTGATAGTTCATGAATATGTTTTCTTCAGAGTTTATACAGTTACCTTTCTGGTTTACTACTAAAAGGAGCATTGTAAATATTGACACTGTACCCAGAAACAGGTGATCCAACAAGGGAAAACTTTTAGGGGCTGCTAATGGAGGACTATATAAAGCAATGCACTAGTAATTGCTAGACAGTTTATTACTATATAATCTTACTTAGTTGCAAGGGATTTGAGATTATTTTAGGTTAATTTCTAGGTGAAATTGTAGTGCTCTTCATTGGTTTACATTAATCTCTTGTACTGGATGAGCAACAGAATATATTTTAGTCCTGAAAATGTGAACATTATAAAAATAAATAGTTGGGGGTTTGGAACATGTCAAATATAACAGGTAATCAGTTTTGAGGCTGTGGTGGGGCTTATTTTAAATGTGATCTGGGCACATCTAATTAAAATATTTTTGCCTAATACGTAACTGGGTAGGGAAGAAACAAAGCATTGGATCATGTATAAATGCTATAGTTCATTCCATTTCACCTTCCAGAGAAGTGCTTTAGTATTCAGATCCAAGTAAGGAAACATTCAGTCCTACAAAAGTGATAGGTTTAAGGTTTTACATTAAAGTGGGGAAGCACTGAGACACCTGAGCTTAAAATGCTGGTGGTTTTATGCATAACAATGCTATAGTAGTAAACTTAGAATGTGTAATATGTCTTCCTTTGTCTCTGTGTTACTGCATTCTAGTCTTACTCTTGTAGGCATTTAGTTGATGGGAAGATCACTAGATAGGTCAAAGCAACATTTGCTGGCTCTTTTTTCTTCTGAAGTATCTTACAGATAGGAAATATATGATGATGATGTGGTAGAGACCACAGGTGTAGGGTCAGGTGGTGCCTCAGCAGCAACAAGCCCTCTCTATGGGCACCTCTAGATGCATGGCAATTTTGTGGCAATCGCTACCTCATTTTTTTGCCAACATAGCTATGCAAAACTATAACATAAAACCGTAAACTGAACACTAGCCACAGTTGTATCTGTTAGACTGCTAGATAGCTTTGTTTCCATATATATTCCATATTTGTGGTGCCTTTGCTCTTGTCTATGGGTAGGGTTTATCATGTGGTGCTAATTCCTTGCATTAGGGGGCAGATACAGACACCTTCTTTCAAGACTGCCTTGTAATCTTTCTGCTTGCAGGGATTTTTTGCAAGGTTGACTGAAAGGAGTAGGAATCCATACATCTGTGTGTGGGGATTAAATAGCCCTAGGGCAGATGTCAGAGAAGCAAGTCAGAACCATCATGTGAGTCAGAGTGCTGGGGCCACACAGGTTTCCTGATGGTTTTGCAGAGTGCTGATCCAAGGTGGGGAAGGGTGCACTTTGATTTCTAATTGGTTTGGTTGTTTTTGTTGTGGTTTGACCTATTTGCAACCATTTAATTTGTAGGTTTTAAGAGCCATACCTTTATTACAGAATGAGCCAGAGATGGTGGGTGTACATCTAGTAGTTGATCTGGGTGTGTGCAACAATACCTTGGACTCACTGCCAATGCATAGATTTTTTTGTGCGTTAATTGTGGTGTGTGCAGGAAACATTGAGTGGCACACACACAACGGTCTTGTGCACACTTGTTGTGCTTTAGGATCAGTGGTTGTTTTTAAACCTGACAAGTGGCAAACAAAATGTGTGGGTTTGGTCTGTTACAAAGACGCTGTGGCTTGATGCAAGGAAAAGCATGCGATGTCACTACTATGTAGGGAAGCAGGAACTGATAGTGTGTAACAGAGGAGGCTTAATGCTCTCTCAGCTCCTTCTCCAAGTAAGCCCATATCTATACAAAGTTCTTGATTTGGTCTAAACCATAAATTACACAGTATCATTCAATACTTTGTTTAGATACATATGTCTGAAGTATGCTATGGTTGTTCCATTTCTGTGTGGATATTATTTCTTAAATGACAGGCAGAGTTATTAAAATACATAAGTTAGGAGAGATGCTTCTGTGATTGCATCTGCTTCAGATACAATACCTTGGGAAGGAACAACTCTTACTGCATGAAAGAGGAGTGGAGAGGTAATGTAGCTTCTGTTAAAATCACAAATTTCTTCAGAAATTCTCCAAGAACCTTACAACACCCCAGTTAAGCTGAGAGGATAACTAAACCTCTTTATTATAGCAGCATCTAATAATTTATTAATGCTTCTTTCTTGCTGAACTTTCTTAAAGACTGTTTGGATCTGAGACCCCGTTTTCTTATTTTCTGACACTCTTCCATGACTTCAGTCTCTTCCAAGTCCTAATCCATTCAGAAAGTGCTGATTTTTTTCCCCCCTTTCCCTGACAAGAACAAAAGCAGCACAGTGTTGCTTTTTCTCAGGTTCTGCAGCTTGGCAGAATCTAGCAAGCTAGTGGGAGGGGAGGAAAGGCCAGCAGCATTGAAATGGTGCTACTGTGTTACAGAGGGACCCTTTGTAACAGGCTGTGTACATCCCCTGTACATCAAAATTATCTAGTTCTTGGCTGCAGCTAGGGCTCCAGGTGCTTATGACTTGGGAAATATCAGGAGCTCCCTGTAACGCATTATCAATCCTACCCCAAAAGGCAAGATAGAGTTATGTGGCCTTTTTCGTAAGTGCTGTGGAGAGAGCCGTGTAGCCCACCCAGTCTTCTGTGGGCTACCATCTGGGAAACGTCTCACTCGTGTCCCCAAGGTAGGCTTCAATTTTAAGGGGTCCCTACAACTTGTGGTGATGAGAGAAAAGACTTTGAATCTTTCTAAAGGTTCCACGTGCCACAAAGGTTGTCCTTTCAACCAGTTCTCTTTTTCAATCCCCATTTGTGAATATTGGACAGTTGCAAAAAAAGGATAAATAGGCACTCATTTATAGATGCCTGTGAATGAGGTAAGCTTTTTGCTTCTGTACAAAGATGTGTCTGGCCAAACATTACAGCTTGTCTGTAGATGGAGCTTTTCTAATTTTCCATATATTATCAAAGGTACTTGTTTTCAAGCTGTCTCATGAAATGATATTTTTTACATGTGTTGCTATTGCACACAGGCAGACTTGATTATTTTGTAACTAAATTTATTTAATCAAACTGCATGAGACACACAGATTGATGTCTGGTTTCTCACCTGCTAAACACAATTTCTCCTCATTCTATTATTTTTAGTCCTTTCCATCATAAATAATCACTTAATTTTCCAGTTTGTGGCTGCTTACCTGTATTGTGCCCAAAGGTACTTGCTCACAAAGAAACAAACAGCTTTAGAAACTTGAGAAAATTTTAGAAACAAATTATTAAATTAGAGGGGTCTCCTGTGTGCAATCCCCTTTTCATGTATAAGAACTATTTATATTGATTTAAATAAGTGGATGCCTTTCTAGCTTGAATAAAATCATTAAAATAAAAAGTTCTGAAACACTTTGAAAGAAAAGGTAGCCATAAAAGGAGAGGGACATCATGTTCCATACTGATTTCAAGGCATGCTAACTTTTCAAAACAGGCAACAGTTAATAGATTAAGCTGGTGTGAAAGAGAATAAACAACAAAAGCCCCTCAAAATAAAAGCAGGTTCTAATTCAGATTTAACATAAATTTAGTTGAATTGATTCTCTCTTCAGTAACATTCAGTACCTCTGAATATCAGAAACAGTTGGTTAATGCATGTGATTTCCCCATTACTACACCTTAAGCATTTTCTGTCAGCTCACCTGGTATTCTTTTAATGGTCTAAAATCCATACAAAGGGCAGAATAATGGTGGGCAGTTCAGTAATCTAATTTCTTGTCTGTGTATATACTTTTGAGTACTTGATTCTAAGGAGCTTCCAACTGCTGTTGCTACATAACAACTTGAACACTATGAACTTGTACATGCTACATAAACCTACCAGAATGAATCCCAAATGAAAGATAAAAGTATTTAAATCATTGTCCTAGGGTTTAAGGTGTAAGGGCTTAATTCTCAGCTATGCAACTGCTTTTTTACTCTCTATTCATAATCTCACTGTCCTTGGCTCAGCTCATTGCCTGTAAAGGGGATAATAAATTTGGTGGGTTTTTAATTTTTATTTTTTTTTTAATTTTTTAACTTTGATTTTTACTTCCAATTATAAGCATTGTGGGGCTGGATTATCTTTCCGTATGTATGTGGCAGTGATAAGGGCAGCCTATTCAACAGTGTGGGATGAATCCCTTTCAAGGGGAAAGGGGAGTGTGGTTTTCCTGTACTGTGAATGAATTTTCTAGCCATTAGGCTGTGATCACAAGGAAGTGTGAAGGTACTACCTACCTTCTTTTGCCACCCATTTGAAGGGAAAAAAAGGATGCAGAGAGGCAATTTTTAGCCTTTTCTTATTTGCCATCTTCTAAAAGATCTTCAGTGAAAGTGTGGCCCTTTTGGAGGTGTCACTTACATATTCCATAACTTATTTCTCATCCCAGGATCTACAGGAAGCTAAAGATGTAGGTAATTCCTTCAGGAGAAGCATCTCTCTTTGAACTGCAAATGACAGCCCCTAGGAAAGCTGTCTATGAAGGGGGAAAGGAGTTTCAGATACATCTTGGTGTCACTATTTTATAATGGTTAGATACGATCGTTGCCTGCCAAACATGCTGCTACTCTGTGTTTAACACTCTCCATGTACTATGCTGAGAACACTCTGGGAAACCCAGTTTGAGGTTCCTACCGCTTTTTTTTTAGTTTGTTCCCAACATAACTTACTACGGTCACAGAAAGATTTTGGCAGAGGAGGGAGCTGAACCTTGATAGACAGAGTGTGAGACAGGGGCTTAACCAGCGGACCATCCTTCCTGGTAGGTGGCAGTTGGATCAATAAAAGAAAATACTGCAATGGGAACTGGCTGGCTGCCTTCATGGTTATTTTACAGCTACCTTAACATGTTTGTTGGAAATTACAATATATTTTTTTTATAGTTATTTGATATGCTTAAGTGATCTTGCTGTGTCTATAACTCCTCCCTAATAATTTTTGAATATTCTGCCAACCTCAGCAAAATTTGAGTGAGGTAGAAGTTACACAGTTCATATCAGGGAGGCAGAAGTAGGTAGTAAGTAGTGGAAACAGACTTTGCTAACGCACCTCCTGATGGAAAGGCTCCTGCATAAATATATCCCTTAGTAAACATCAGAAACATTGTAAAATGTTTCCATTTCCACACGGAGAACTGCAGATCTGTAGGCAACAGGACTATGCTGGTTCAGCTGCTTGCAGAAACACAGGTTTTCTCAGTAAAGAGATTTTTATTTGGCTGTTAATGGAACTCCGTTGAAGCTTACTGTTAGCCTTCAGTCCTCAGAGTAAAAGCCAAGATTTTTAAGAAGTGCAACTTGAGACAACTAGGGATGTTTTTCAGGAAGCCCTAAACATTCCCTCCCCCCTCCCCTTGAAATGCTGTCTTTTTAGGCTATCTCAGATGTGTCAGCCAGAATACTCAATCTTCTTTCACTTGGTCAAAATTGCCAATATTTTATTTAGGGTCAGGCTGCTAGGGTGAACTGTCTGATTAGATGATACACTCTTAACTCCTAAAACATCATAAGGTGTTCTATGGGGCTTATTTTGTTCAGGGGAATTATTTCTGATTCAATTTTCCTTTAATTTATGCCCAAATTTTCTGAATTTGTTTGGACCAGAAACATTAAAGTGGCCTGGTTTATTTTGGAATAGTACCTGCAGTGCTGGGTAGGACCAAGTGCTGTAGGGAGACAAAGCAGTGGAAATGGAAAACAGTGGAGGGAAGACTGGACTGTATTGAACCTGACAGTGAGCTTGGTTCAGATTGGTTTCACATTCTGGGCAGAGATTCAGTTCTTTAAGGGCAGTGTCAATCATCCAGCGTGTGCTGGGGAGTTTGACTTCCTCCTTTCCCCACTCCAAAAGGCCAAGAATTGAATTTTTTCCAGTATCTTTAGTATTCATCAAGCCATCTCTGGATCCAGCTCTGAGCTACAACCAGAGTGTTCAGAATGTGCAGGCTGTGAAAGACAGATATGCAGAACAATTCTGAAGCATTCTTTATAAAACCTGGGAATGATGCTGGAAAACTAGCCACATCTCTTTTACAAAATCATTCTCTTAAAATTACCACCCCTTCTTTTGTGTGGGGGAATGTATGCTTGTGTTAAGTAGCTACTTGCTCTGAGGCTGTCTTTCTCAGCTATCACAGTTCTCAAAAAATGCTGTCAGTCAAAGCTATATTATTTTATTTATGTTATTAATTTAAGCCCAGTTCCTGCAATGAACCTGCAGACTTCTGCAGCACTGGAGCTCATGAATCAGGGCAGAACTTTCTTGCTGAATTGTGACTTTATGATTAGGTTAAAGAAAAATTTACTGAAATCCTGCATGACTAGTAGAGCTCACAGAGCGGACTGAGAACCAGTACACAGATGACTGAGAACAAATTACTTCTTCTTGTGTGCACTAGAATATTTTATGCTCTTCCTAGAAAGTTTCTCACTATTACAGACATCTGAGAAGATGCTGTATTTCTTTTTCTTCTCCTGGTATTTTCTCCTGGAAAAAGCAGAGCTGGTGTTGGATGGAAATAAAACCTCTCACTTGATGCTTCAAGTATGACGCTCCAAGTGTGATTATTTACAAAACTGGATGAAAATTGGCAAATATTCAAGAATTTTTGGTGTTACAGCTCAGCTGCATAATAAAAACAAACCTTGAAGAAGATGTTGCCAGGTAGAACAATATATACATAACCACAAAAATGCTTGGTAGGACAGTTTTAAAAATTAGCTAGATCATTCTGCCATTCAGGAGCAAAGAGTGAAATAAAATTTGAACTTCCAAATATCAGCAAATATATTCTTTCTGCACACTTGAATCTGATTTATTTGGAAACTTGCATTTGCACTGAGGAAGAGTGTGTCTCAGTGTGAAAAAGCTATTCTTTGTAGGGCCATCAACTTTCAATCATACTACCCAATTCCTGTAAAGGTGATGTAGAATAATATGGATAATATATTTTTTTTTAAAAAGTAAGCAAGCTATCCCTTTGCTTTGAGCTTTAATAGATATGTTGCACTTTTTTCATAGGTAAAAGCAGGTTTTTTTTCTTTAACTCTCAGTTTTTCTTTTGGATGGAATCAGTGGATTTCTTTGTAGATTAGAGAAAATAGTGTAATTCTGATTATGGTCATTAGAAGTGGATTGTAATTTTGATTCTAGTAAAAGGAAATGACAGAATAAACCTTGGTAGCTCACCTTTTGTGTCCTTATGAGAATGAGATTTTATGAGAATGGAGTTTAGAGAACTTCCAGGTAATAGAGAAATCAAGACATAATTATTTACCGTGGTTCAGGTGCAAGCTCTGAGCACAGACACAAGTTCACAGGCAGATTTTCAAGAAATGTCTGTCCAGGTTTACCACTCCAAATTCTCCTATCCAAAGTCTGCCAGGAGATACTGCCTCTGCCAGAGGGCAGGGCAATAGGATGTGGATCTGCCACCCTGAACCACCGTTTTTCGTGTCCAGATATGTTAACGTAAACTGAAGTCAGCATTGCTATTTTCTTTAGCCGTTCCAGCTCTCTGCATTGATTTAAGCAAGACCCACTAAGTCAGACAAGGTCAGTACTGCATCTGCTGGTGTTGTGCAGTGATATGAATCTATCCCTTGGACATCATCTGGAAAACTGGGTTAGTAGCTTGTGTTGCAAGGTCAGTTACTAAAATCTTATATACTGATTAGTAACATACTATGGTGGCATTGTATGAAATGTGAAATTAACAGCATAAAAGGTACAGCTTTATTTATAGCTCCTTCTGTATTTTCTTCAGTTTTTCCTGGTAATTCTGTTTGTTATTCCCCAGGAAGCAATATAAATGCCCTGTATTAATTACATGAGAGAGAATGTCATAGTGTTTGTTATACTTTTTGTCTGTGTTCCTGCAGAGCTAAACTGAAGAGAAGGGGGGTGAGGGGGCAAACCCTCTTAGTATTTGGAAACATTTTAAAAATGTTTCTTTGCTGCCAAAGCAGACAGATAGCTTTTGTGCTCAGACAGAAGGTTATGGGGTGGGGCAGGCAGAAGGGATTAATGCTGTTTCCATATGAATAACTGGTGGTGTTTTGGTGGTATATGCTATAATCCTATTAACAAAATGGCCAACTCTAGTTCAGTTTGGGAGCCTGTCTCACCCTACTGAAAAAGAAACCAGGCCCTGAAGGTGTGGTGAGAAGCACATGGGTGATAAATTAGATTGTGGAAGAAATATTAATGTCAATACTCCAGAGAAAATACCTTTCATAACATTGGCAGTTAAAGTTTTCAAATTGGAATTTTTTTTCCTTATACGTCCCAGCTCCTGGAGGCAAGTGACTACAGGAGTGTCTGATTTGAAAAAAAGAAAGAAGGAAAGAAGGAAAGAAAGAAAGAAAGAAAGAAAAAAATAGTTTTCAGGTGCTATAACTGCAGAGGAAAACTGAAATATCAGTTACAGGGGAAGGTTCTCAAACAATGACTCTTTCATCCTTGGAATTGTGAATCATCTTGCAAGTGTTTTAGAGCTTGGATCAACTTGTAAAAATGCTCATTATAATAGCTGCTGGATTGACTTTTGTTCTTTGCTTAGTCCAAATAAAAATTCTAAATGGCATAAGTATAACAGTGTTCATCTGGAAAATGTAGGCTTTCATTTCACATCCCACATAAATAACTAGCCAGGATGCCCAGTAGAGAGAGAAAGAGGGCAGGGGGACTGACATCAGCAAAACACATTGGAAGTAGGGGAAAGCCTCCTAAAAATAAAATAAAATAATAAAATAATCATAATAAAATAATAATAATAATAAAAATATTAAAAATTTCATTTAAGCTGCTGGAAAGATGCAGAGGATCCCAGGGTCCCAGAGCTCATCTGCATAAAAGATGGCCTGGGAACTTTAGTAGTTATAAAAGGTGGAATGTTTCACGTTGTCCAGAAAACCTGGGTTTGCTTCTCTCCTGAGGAGAAGACAATTGCCTGTTGAATTGCCACTGTTCTTTCAACACATCAGTGCACTTTAGAGAGTGTCTTAGCTTGACTGCCTCTTTGTTTGAGAGGTGAGGATGACAACACATGGTAGCAACAATTAAAAAACAAAGTGATCGCAATGTGATCTCGCAGTATTTCCAGTCTTACTGAAACTAGGGCTCTGTATGCATCTTTGTTTTCACAGACATGTGCTCTTTTTTAATCCTGTTTACTTCCAAGTATCTGTCAGCCATAAGAGAATGGCACCTCTGATTTCATTGTCTTAGGTTCAGAAATCCTGTGTGGGAGTGACGTCTGTTGGGGACCACTAACGTGGATCCCTAGGGGAACACCAACCTGACTGAAGCCAGTGTTTGTGCAAACCCTGATATCTGGAAACCTACACTGTAGGTTGATGCACATCCCAACAACACTTTCTTACTGTATGTGTTCAAACCAGCTTTATGCTTCCAATATAGCAGATTTCATCCCTTCCATATGGAGAAACATGTACAACCCTGTGTGAAGACACTGAAGATCTGTGTTCACTGCTGTTCCTTTGTTTCTGCTTGAACCTCCCAACAGGGCCTTGGAGAAACTGATTCACCTCTGCCTCAGTTCTTAATCTTAAGGGTATACTTGTTATTCCCACCAGGAAGTACACAGCTCTTTGGGAGAAAGTATGTGCCTTGTGTAGCAAGTCTCCGATTTAGGAAGTGGCCTGTAGCTACCGCTGCATTACAGACAAATAGCAGATGGCAAAGGAGAAGGTGAGCTTGTTAGCAGGAGAGAAGAATGGAAATTTGAAGGACATCTGCAATTTGTAAATTAAAAAGCATCTAAAATTAGCGGAACATAAGATTTATCTCAGAGCTGTGTAATAAAAAATGGTAGGACATTACTGAGAAGCTTTTGCAACTGTTTTTAGCTTTTAAGTGGGGTTTGTTTTTTTTTTTGGTGGTACTCATGCCTTCAGCAATTCCAACCCCTAATTGCTTGTTTATTAATCCATTTCTTCCCACCACATACTTGTAGCAACACAGCTTTTAATGGGATGCATAATGAAACAAGTCAAGGAGTAGATGTGTCTGAAAAACTAATTTCTCTCCCGCTTGCCTCGGTTAATTTTCACTTCCATGGAAGTGCCATGTTTCAGAGCACAGTCCCTCAAGCAGCAGATGCACGTGTGGTTGTTGGTCAGCTGGAATTTCCTTACACTGTCATTGCCACGAGAGCATGGGGTTGTATTCTACCACATTCTCATTAGCTGTCAGAAAGTCTTTCCAAGAAAACTGAGCCTACCTAGGCAAGGTCAGGACCTATGTTGTAAAATATACACCAAATATTAAAAGATTCAGGGAAGATTCTGTTAAATTAACACAGAGAAATCATTGTTTTAGTAGATCAAAGTAGAAGCCTCAGTGACTAATGGTTATTTAAATATTGTATTTGATCCTGCTATCACTTTGCTCTCCTCTTGAACATCAGCAGGAGCACATTATCATCATATGAAAAAGAAAAGTGTAGAGACACAAACTATTTTACTCGTCATTCTTCAGGTTTAGTGCAAAACTCAAGAACTGAGTATGCAACAGGTTATAGAAATAGAAGTGTGCAGAATCAAAAATGTTTCAGGAATATGGTAACTTCATTTGTTTTCAAATATGCAAGTGTCTGATGTGAAATAGTTTAGAAGAAGATAGTAATGGGGTTTTTTGTTTGGTTTTTTTTATTTTTTTATTTTCAGAATATCAGAGTGAGGGTTGTGTAAAATAATCTTTGAAATGATTTAATACTGCCACTATAAAAAATGTATTTCTTTGTAAAAAATAGGGAGTTACATTTAAAAAAAAAAAAAAAAGGAGCTGACAATTAAAACAGGTTAAAAATGAGCATGGAGAAAAATTGATATTTTTGAAGACTATTATAGGACAAGTTTCAGTAAGCTTCATCATTCAGGGATAAACTGATTTTGCTTTAAATTGTATCCTATTTATTGAAACAGAGCTTCAGGAGTTGAATATAGTAACAGACTGTTCACTCTCCCTTCTTCTGGTCTCTACAAACTGCTTTGCAGTTTATCTTAAAGCTCCCCATGCCCACAGTGTTTATTCTAAGATGAGGTTTTAAGTGAGTGTGTTAAAAATGGATACTAAAACTGAGGGGAAATACCTCATCGAGAAGAACATGAACTCACCCAGAAAAACAGTGGAACACTTGCTACTGGGAAGATTGAATGCTGCCATAACTTATGGTGTATAGCAAAGGGATATATATATATCATGGTCCCACGGACGGGACCATGATAAATTTCCAAAGTTCTTCTGTATTATTTTATGACTTTCTTTAAAAATAGAAAGCAACTTTTCATTGGCCGTGGAAAACCTTTAAGAATATGTTATTATCATTACTTACTTAAGGAAGCTTTTTGGGATGGAAGGATTTTAGTCCTGTGAGTGAAATAATTATGTACAGTGTTTCTGTAGCTGAGAATCTTCTTCCTTACCTTGAAGATCATAGTTTCTGTGAAGCTGATGAGGTGGGAGAAGTCCTTAGACATAGAGAAAAGGAAATCTAGGAAAGTGTGTTTGAGGAAAGAAGCTTGGGATCACTGTTTAGAATAGAACACAAATTATATTTTTATAAGTCATCAGTATCAGTCATGGGCAAAATGTCTTAAGGCAAAACCTTCGACTTGAAAGTTTTATTTTACCTTTTCACTTCCAATGCAAAGTTCAGGGCAAGTTCACTGAAGTTTGTGAACCCTTCAGCAACAGTTGGCTAAGTTTCAAGCAAGCCTGAAATGGTATATGGTTTGGGTGCAAATCAGGATGGGTTTGATCCCAAGCCACTTGAAACACACTTCTGGCTTTGTATTTCAGCCTTCTTTTGCTGCTCAGACCTAGACTCACCCAGAGTGAAGCTTTTGCTTAAAACCCTGTGAGTGAAGCATGAGTACTTTTCACTGACTTAGTACTTGCAGAGTACATCCAGCCGTGGCATCTTAGCAGCACACAGAAATGGTGAGCATTGTATACTTGTTTTGGATGGATGACTTTGGTTCCAGTTCAGCTAGATGGTCATTATAGGCACATCCGTATGTTTAAACTTCAAAGTTGATGAGGCAACGTGTGGGTCTCATCCAGTTTTCCATAGGCAGTTTTATTCAGAACAAACTCACTTCTGGGGCTACGCTAAGGCTCTGGAGAAAGCTGAACTAATTCCCAAGGTGCCCATTGGCACTCGTCCTAAGTATTACTTCTTAGGTGAACGCTTGGGATACAGCATAAATTAAAAAAAAAAAAAAAAAGGGGGGGGGGGGGGATTGCACAGTTTAGAAATCTTTCAGTTTGCTGTCAAACTATCCAAATGCTGCCTTGATGTATGCACTTTGAAACTGTTCTGTAGTCCACAGTGAAATCTAGCATTTATAACAATTTGACATTGAGTGCCATTTTTAGTGTATTTTGATAGAGGTCACATCCTATTATCTCTTGTAACTTCCAAAGAATTACTTCTGTTAAAAATCAAGCTAACCTAAACTTGTGATTTTGCAGCAGAATAAGTTATATGTGCATTCAGATAATACAAGGTAGAATTCACCACAAAACACTGTCCCTCCCCCAACCCCTGTGTTCACCCTTACTTGCTACCTGTCCATGCTCCTCTTCCCTCAAATGCCTGCCCCCCCTGCCCATCTGGGTATTGGTTATCTAGGGATTTTTTTTTTCCAAGTTCTTTTCAAAAATAAATACTTCTAAACAGGGTGTGGATTATACACATTCTGGTGGCAGATTCTGGACCTCTGAAAGCAGAGCTCTCAGCAGAAGTGTTATATTCCTACTGGCCTTTATTATGTCCAAGAAAGTGTAATGCTTGCAAGATAAAGAGAATTTCTTCTCAGAGGCAAAATGACTTGCACCATACACTGGCAATCGCTCCAAGTTAATATGCTAAGAAAGAAAGAATGTAGGACTTGTGATCTGACACTAGAATTTTCTAATGCTCCCAAGTAAGGGAGTTACACCTGACATATCACTTTGAAGTCAGAGCACAGTTGGGCCATTTATATAAAGTTAGCATCAGAGAGCTTCCAAGAGAACCTCTTTGTTTTACAAAAATTCTTCTGAGTCCTCATCCAGACTGAGGTTTTCATGTGATAGTGCTGTATAAACATGATTACTGTTTTAGAGGACTTGTAATATTAAAGAGAAAGGGTAAGTAAAAGGATTAAGGCATACAAACTAATTGGGATACTGCTAGGCAGGAATTTTGCTAGCATCTTTTTTTTTGCGCTGTGTGTATATAAAGCCTTCTCTCCTCCCTGTTATGCTGAGCTCCTCTCTAAGTAACTGTTAAATTTTCCTTTTCTGTTTTAACTGTTAGCTTTTTCCCTCTCTTCATTTAACCCACCCTTTCAGAAAGAGTCCTGAATACATAAAAAGCTTTTGCAATGTGCCCTGAAGCATGTATACTGATGAAGCATAGACAATGTAATTATGGATAGCACAATGCAACATCATGAAGTGCCTTTGTTTACAGCTTTTCTATCATGAGAGTATAATGAACGGATTCACTGAGGAAATGCAAAAGCAGATGCCTTTGGCTGGCTCCTGTTGTTCTCTTTTTGGCAAAGACAGAGGACGAATCTACCCTGGGACAGCCCCGCTAAAGTCAGATGAGTTTACACCAGGCAGGAACTGGAACTTTTTTCTTTTCTTTTTCTTCTTTTTTTTTTTTTTTCTTTTTTTTTCTTAAGTGCACAGTTTCCAGATCTCTTTCCCCTGACTGTCACAATTTCTCTTTCCACAGAAAGCCTATGAGAAAAGACTCTCTGCTTCTAAAAAGGTAGGATAACCTTTTAGTCACTAATAGCTAATTTCCTGAGCAGTTTAATTTTTGTGTTTATCCACCAATGCCTGTAATAATAAAATTAAGACCTAACTATTTATAGTAAAAATAGATATACTAAAATCATATTTATCAAATGGGACAGTAAGAACAGAGAGTACTGAGAGGGATGAAATACTAACACACAGTGGTGCTGCTTGAAGTGTGTGACATATGCTTAGAACTGGCCTAGGTATCAGCATGCATTATCACCTTGAAATGTATAAACATACCCTGCATGTACTAAGGTGTAATGTTGGACAAAGTTTCTGAGGGTGGATGTCTGTGAAAGCAACCCATTTAACGTCTGTGAAATCTTTAGGGAAGAGGAACCTGCAGCAATTCTTAGTATTGTGCATATATGCAAGTGATGACCTTTAAAACAAATTTATTAGGGCAAACCTGGGACTGCCCTTCATAGCACAGTATAATAACAAAAGTTAGCAGGACTGCTGGTGCTTTGTGCTTGCTAGTGCTGTGGCCATAGTTTTTGGTTTTTTCCTCTACTGAGGGCCTGAATGGTGCCTCTCATATAAAACCTGCCATTTACAATTTGCCTTTTGCTGAGGCCTCCTTTGTGTTCACACAAGGCAGCTGGCAGGAGTGCTGACCTCCCCCGAGCAGAGCCTTGCCAGTGCTAGCTAATCAATATTCAGTAGAGTTGGCCGCTCATTACGAAGCCATTGATTATCTCTGGAAGGTTACTCCCCCTGTGTGTGTCATTTTTCAGTCTCTTTGCTTTACCACCCCTCCATCCCCCCATCCCAGGCTCTCAAGAGGACTGAGTACTGGGATGGAAATGAGGTTCCCTTTCAGGATCTGAATAGTTTGTCGTCAGATGTCAAAACAGTCTTTGGAAAGAAGGCGATTTCCTTACTGTCAGATTTTTTGTTTATACCAGGTTTGTACTTTTAATTTCTAGGATACTTCTAATAATTGCACGCTGTGCCACTCCAAGTGTTTGTTGTATTTGACTTAGCCAGGTTGCATTAGTTACACTGAGCCTTTTCCTCCTGTTAAAAAACCTGCATCTTTTACACAGGTGTAGCTGATCTGTCTGACCTCTTGCATAGAAGAGGAGAGCCATGGTTTCATATTCCATGCTATTCACAAACAAACAGATAGAGAGGCTCATGGAGAAATAAAAACATGGTGCAAGCCCACAACTGCTGGCATGCTTGGCTCAGAGTATACCCATGTACAGTACGCAGTCAATTGCTCTTCTCTAACACAAGAGGGGAGGCAAGTGAGGTTTGTGTGGGACTATACCTGCCCATTACTCTGAAGTCAGGCTGCCAAAAATCATAAGAAAATTTCTCCTTTTAAGTGTGAATTAGTCCACTTCAGGGTGTATTCAGTCATCAGCACAGCAGCAGAGAACTGTGAGATAAATATGAGGGTCTAAACGCTCAAATTTATTAGGAGTGATAGAGTAGATGCCAGATACATAGAGTGACACAAAAGACTTATTAAAGCAATTGTTTTGGTTAGTTTGATTTGGTTACTTTGTAAATATGGCATTAATGATCACGGTGGAGATTAGAGGTCAAAAAGGCAAGGTCTGAGGTCTCAAAGGAGAGGAGCAGGCAGCTGGAGCTAAGAGACAGATGGGTAAAAGAAAGGCAGTTGGCAGAGAATACAGTACTTATCTCCATTAAACTACTCAGTTTCTGTTAGTACCCTCTCCAAAGAGCAGAAACTGCACTGTGCTGTGCACCTACATTACGGAGTGACTGCTTTAGCAGAAGAGTTGAACTTGCAGTTGATGGGTAGTAATTCAATGTCCAACTTTCTGTTTGTAATAAGAGAATTTAAAGTCAATAGCTCTCAAACTTTATCCTGCTTGTCACTTCTCGGCTTGGATTTAAGGCATCACTAAATTCAAGCTAGATGCTTTTGTCTGAATGAGAGAAGAGTCAATAATGCAAGTCAAACACAGCGCAAGTTATTAACTCAGTGAAGGTGAACATCTTTTCTCCTGCCCTTATCACTAAAGGAGGAGTTGTTGCTGCATGGAGAGCAGACCTGCTGTCTGCTTCTGATTTTATACAAAGTGCTGTATTACTAGGGAATGGAAACCCAGAGAACACATTAATGCTGGGGGACTCCTGTAGTGGATGGCAGTATTCACTGTTGATGGAACAAAACATAGACCATGCCTGGTTAGCACCTTGCAACACCTCACAGGGTGCTCTGTGGCTTGTCAGGTGCTGATGATTTAGCTTGTGCCTCCAAGGGTAGTCCAGAAGCCAGCTCTGTGACCATTGCCAGCAATTTGATCTTGTCCAGTCATTAGCGCATACCAGAGAGATGATGACAGGGATGTGAAAAATGGCAAGCTGGCATTAACTGGGGTTTGTTTAGCCAAGGGGGTTTCCTGTCAGCTCCCTGTGTTCCTGATTGAGGCATGTGACACAATGGATCTGTCCGACTGCCAGAGAAAGTTTGGTGAAGCGTAAATCAGGAGTTAAAGTAAAAGTAGACGTTGGAGAGACAGTTTCTCAGCTGACAGAGAGGGAGATGTCCCTGGCATGGAAGAAGAGTGTCTCCACATGCCATCCTGTTTGTCAGGAAGTACTTCCTTTCTGGTGTCAGTTGTCAGCCAGCTGGCATTAATTAGTGTTTTGGCTATTTTCTGAAAAAGGCTGTGTTGCTGCTTAAGGGAGAGAATCCCTGAGATATGGTTTTGTAATAAGCTCAGAACATACATCATTTGCATCCAGTTTGACTTTCAGCTGTCTTTAACACACCTGAGATTATTTAAACAATGAGGTGAAAGACTAATGTCATGTCTTGGTCAGAGAATATTATCAGTGTATTACAAAGGAAATCTTAAGAGAGAGCATACTGTTCCCACTCCTCTATGAGAGGCCTCTAAGAGAGGTAGGACTCTTCCTGTCCCATTTATATTGACATTGCCATGTAGTAATCATTGCAGTCCTAGAGAGAAATACTGAATTGAATGTGTTTCTAGCTATTGCAGCAGATGGAGTAAAGTAAGTTAGTATGTTGGGACCAAACAGCTCACACCAGTTGCCAGCAAATGTATCTGATGGAGCGCAAACATCTGTCCTCTGTATCTCCTTTTCTTAGTGTTCATAGCACTTGTGCTTTGGGATGTAGTAAGTTCTTAGGGAAGCAGAGTCCTCTCAGGGGTGCACTGACAGCCAGTGGGTTAAAGAGCAGTGACCTCTTTGTGAAACACTGTATAAGAAACCTCCAAGGAGGTGTGAAATGCCTCTGAAGCCATCTTATGTCTTTGGCAAGTGAGATTTAACCACAGAGTATATTCACATTTTTCCTTCTGGATTTTCATTATGCAGATTGTGCCTTCTAGCTGCACAATGACATTTAAAGTAATAGAAAAGAAACATCTCATGTAAATCATTATGTCCTGAGTATGTATTATGTTGAATACGAGAAGCTTGCATTTGTTTCAAGCAAGTTTTTTAGTGGAGAAAGAGTATGTGTTTCTCTTGGAGGCAAATGTGGAAGGAGATACACAGCGATTAACTGTATAAAGACTTTTTGCAAAATCTCATATGTCAGTGTGGTCATGCAGTCAAAATGACTGTAGGACTGACCTCCACAAGTGGTAGCTTCAGAGCATGGATTCTCATATTTGCAGTGTAGCAAATGAAATATCCTTTGGAATTCATGAGTGTAGAATAAAATTTTGAAAGATCAACAGTGCTTTTGGTAGAAAATTGTTCTTGCATTTTTTAAAATCCCTCCCCTAAGGAACATAGATGTGAAGTAATGGCTGATATTTTGGGCTATGCAGATTCTCAGGTCATGTGCTTAACAGTTTACGGACTTTTCAGACTAGTCTGGTGTGGGTCTGAACCAGTAAGTCTGTTCATATTGGAGATAGCTATGGTCAATGAACCCATATGGACATCATTTCATTAGGGAAATCCTTAAAAAACCTCAATATACTACTGTCTAGAAGCATCCAGAATTATGTAGGAGGCCATGCAGACTGTAGTAGCAGGTATGCCAGTTCAGACGCTGCTGTGTACTTATCTTTAAAATGACTGGCCAGAAAGTGTTTTCAGTAATGCCTGCCTCCAGGCAGTGGGCTATGTGAACTGTTTGTGCAAAAGTCAGCATTTCACATTACAAATGAAATATATTTCTGTTAGAGAGGTGAGCTCTTCTCCTGCATCATCAAATACTATCTTCTGCGTTTTTTGTCTTTGATTAAATACCAGTAAAAAGGCCTACTAAGTAATCTGTCTTGTGTGTTTGTTACCTGAATTATGATTACAAAGGTGCTACAGATCTCTATTGTCTTCAATGTTGGAGTTGTGCCAAGCATTTTCTCCTGAATTGATGAAGCATAATACTGGTTATTCTCTGTTTGCTGTCAGTGCAAGCTTTGAAAACAAAAATAGAATCTGGATTCATTTGTCTGCAGTTAGAACTTACTTTCATTCTGGTACCTCAAAGGCTGTTGTAGAAAGAGTACACTGATGATAGGTGTTTGTTAGTACACGACAGCTGAAGCTGTTGCGTTGAGTGGTTATACTTCTCAGATACTTGCTCTGCAGTCAAGAGAATGTGTTTGTGTCATTGACCAAACTTAATTTAAACATGGAAATGGTATGTAATAAATTCACCATTTGCTTTCTCACAACTTGTGTTAACTTTTAATGTAAAGAAGCACTTAGAAGATTACTATGTCCCTTGCAAAGAAGGAAAAGAGAATTATAAAAAATAATTTGTTACTTTGCAAATGCTAAAGATATTTTGTGGTAAAGAACAAAAACCAAAAGAGCTTGGAAGAGGAGACCTTTCAGGAGAGCACATAGTTTACAGAGAGTCAGGACAGCATTATGTTTTCCTTTAAATATGCTTGCACTTTTTTTTTTTTTATAGAACTTTTTCTTGTATAGAACTAATCACCATGGTGTTTGAGTGCCTTCTTCATGAATTCAGTCTTCCAGTAGCTTTTGTGATGTAGCAAAAGGAGACTGAGAGGTGGATACCGTGAATTATTTGCTCAAGGTCATTCAGCAAGTCTGAGACGGAGCAAGGAACAGAATGCAGATAACCAAACACTCATATAATGTCTATCCTTCTTTATTTTAGGAATGAATGAATCCTAAAGACTGAAAGCAACCCACAATATTATTTCCTATAAGTGTTTCCAGTTTAGGTTGTCTCAAACCCAGGATTTTCCTTGGCATCTATTCAGAGTAGTAGATATAAGGCAGACGTATTCAACAGTAAGCCCCTATTTACAGCATGACATTTGAGCTTGCATCACTGTAGCCTCTTTTTTTTTGTTGTTGTTGTAACTGTTTCTGTGCAGTGTCTTCTTTGCCTGCCTGGTGCAGAGCATCACTTCCTTTAGAAACTGGCTTGTAAACCCCTGGGCTCATGGTCAGTAAGGACAAGGCGTTGGCCTGAGGAGAGCGTAGAGCTATTTCCTTTACATATTGCTGCTCTGGCTTTCTTCACTCATTTGTGAAATGTTGCCCCTTGTTGCAGGTTATGTAAACGTAACTCCTGTTCAGGGTGAACCTTGCCTATCTCCTCCTAGCTCAGCATGACGGGAAAGTACATTTCAGGATCTCTATTTTACATTAGTGTCCACATCTCCATTTGTGGCTGTGCTAGGCACTCTATACAGAGCACTGGGATGCTCATAAAGATACTTCATGGTAGATGCCTGCTTCTGGTGGTGGTTTTCTCATTCTCTAGAGTTTGTAGCAAGACTCAGTTGTTCAATGGTATGGACGCCCAACTTGGTTGTCTTTCCATGTCAGTGTCCCTTAGTGAGGGCAAAATTCATGGCTTAAAGACATCCCATATCTCCTCAATGCTGTGCTAACCTGGGAGTCCAAGTCTTTTATTTTTTTATTATTGCCTGAACTCAGTCCCTGCCTTCTTCCAGGTGACAAAGTGAACAGGTCCCTGGAGAAGTTGTGCTCCCATCAGTTGCTTTACCTGATCCAGCATGATTTCAAATCAGAATTTGTCTACTAACTTTGGATTTAGGTGGCAGGGTCTGTTGTAAATCAGGCTGCTGAGGAATATGACTGCACTGTATGTGGATCCTAAAATTTCTACCTTTGCTCCAGTGACTCAAGATTATCAATTTCAGTCTCCCTTTAAAATGAAACTAAAACTGGTCTATGACTTGCATTCAGGGAAGTGGAAAAATGAGGAATGGAATATTGGAAATGTCTTGGTTAGGTGAAACTGATGAGTAATTTCATACCCACTCTTAGTTCCCACTGGGAACTCTTAGTGCAGATTGAGGATCATAAATAAGATGCATATTCTGCAGGTTATATTGCTTTTTAAGTCAAATACATGGAGCTATTCAACTGTTATTTTCACCAGGTTTTCCTGGAGAAACATTTGTTGAGACTTTGGACTGTACTCAGCATGTATATAAAAGTACATGAGGTACTTCAAATTATAATAAGGAAAAACTGAGTTCAAACCTTGGAAGATGAAGTGCTAAAACATATGTTTCATATGATATTTACTTGTTTGCAGCAAGTGTGCTGCAGCTACTGTCTCTGCAATTATTCACATTGTCTATGTTATAAAGAGAGTAAGGAATCTGCTTTCCAAATGCAGATTTACAGTACAGTGAACACTTCTGGTGTAGTGTACAGCATGAGATATATCAGGAAACCAGGCTTAATCATCACCATCCAGATGAAAACATTTTGAAGGGTAGAAAGTAATTCAGAAGTCCTAGATCTGTTTCATTGTAGAGAGATCTCATAAGAACAATTGATGTCGCTGCTTTGCAGTATTGACCTAGAAGATTCTGCTGCAATAAGCCTGTATCTGGTGAGCATACTTATACTTTTTATACCTTGTTTATATTTATGCATTACATGCTGATGTCTGCAGCATATCTTTGTAACAAATAAATTCAGCCTGTGGTATTGCAACAGACACTGCAGCAAATATATGAAAGTGTATAAAGTTAACTCCCTCAATCATTTGACAAAGAGAATCCCTAAGAATCCAAGGCTCTCTCCCTCCAACACCTAGTTTAAGGTATTATGTACTGGAAGTGGTCACTGCCCAGCCTTTCTAACTCACACTGAGCACAACACATGTGCTTCATGGATCTCTATACACCACTTTCCATTCTTTCAAACTTTCCAGTCATTGCTTGACACTCACTGAAAGTGTTTGTGTTCAGAGTTTAGTAGGACTTTTTCCCACGTGGAGTTGGAATACTTTTTATCAAAATCAGCATCCCTGGAGGCTGTGGATGTGCTTCTGTCCTTACATGTATACCAGTCCATGGAAACTTAAGCTGTACTGCCATTGTATCTGTGAAAGTAGTGGGTTATCGGGAGTCCTAACTGTCCCAAAACGGGCAATGAGGGAATGCGATTATACCCAGTATCAGAGTGAACACTCTAACTCCTGAAATGGCAAAGGACCATCTTTCACAGTCCTGAAGAACCTGAAGAATCACTTTTTAGTAAGTTATTAGCTTAATTCCTAAGGGAATGAGGCAATTGAGAAACCTATGTTTGTCTGTCTCTCTGCCATGTAACTTTTGAAACTACTGACAATTTTTAACCAAATTTAAAAGAGAGGTAGAAGTATCAAAGCTTCCAGCAAGTTTCATGAGCACTGGCAGCTGAGTAAAAGAGGAATGTTCAAAATAGTGCTCTTACCTAGGGAACTCTTCTAATGTGTGTTTTAATTGGCAAACCCCATCTGGCCAGTCGGCATTTATGTATTGACAAGGCAATGTGTAAGGAGTATGGGTGGGAACAGAGCTAATGTGGTGAGTAGAGGGTATATTAGGGGACAAAAATCTGTAGGAAACCAGGCTTCATCAGTTCTGCCTCTGGGGAGCAAGTTGTTGTTTAGTGGAGCACAGAGATGCTGCATAGATACAAAACCTCAGTTACAGTTTAGCTTTTGTCTTTTAGTAACAGAGTGTAATGTGTAAAGACTCTTTCAACATTTGAATTGTGGAGCTGAACAAAAAAGAGACCATTATATGCAATATCTGTCAAGAGTGGAGAATGGTCTGTGGTAGTCTGCCAAATGCAAATGAGGGTTATCCATTCATTCAGTCCAAAAGAGAAAATGATATAATTTCTTTGGTTCAATTAGTTTATTGTGACAAATAAACAAGGAGAGGACCCCCAAATGGCAAATGTTCCAATTCACATAGCTAAAAAGGCTGCAGAAATCATACTGCTCTGATGATTTTATATTCTTTGCCCAGATATAGTCCCTAGATCTTCATTTCTATGCATTCCCCCCCTCTACCCCCTAAGTAGGGAATCTTTTAGAAGAATTGAGACCTAAGTCTCACTTACTTGCCTTGGACTTTTAAGACAAAGATACACTCATCCTGGTTGGACTGTGGGTTGTTCTCAACCTGCCTGACCTACCTGATTTACTTTCTGCTGTACTAAATTTAGTCAAATCACTAATGCGATTTTGTACATCTCTGTCATGAAGCAGAGACATTCCAGATATTTGCTTGCAAACTGCTGGTCTGTACCCATAAGTGGGAGTGAAGGGATATGGGGTGTGTGGAGCTGAAAGGCACTGGCTGGTTTCTAGCATGTGAGTCCCAGGCACTTTGCAGAAAGAGGCCACAAGGAAAGGGTTCAGCCCTGCTCTGCACTTCAGCTGCATTTGTGAGACTCACCTGAGGAACTGATAAGGCACTGGAAAAAGATGAGCAAGCTAGAGGGGAGGCATGCCTTTGTGGTTGGTGTTAAGGTTGACCGTAACTGTTAGTGATGGACATGGTATGAAAGAGCTGGAACGCTCTTGTTGAGCAACTCCAAAGTTGCAGGTTGGATGCCATTTTGGAGCACTCTGCTGGCTATTCTCTGTTGATAAGAAATGACAGTCCCCTCTCACTGTGGGGATAGAGCAGCAAGTTGAAAGACTGTGCCTGTACACCCACAGGCATGCTAGGAAATACTCAGCATCTTGCTTGATGGGTCAGATTCAGCCCAGAGGTCGACAAACTACTACAAAAATAGACTGTCACTTGAGAGACCTTCTCCTACAAGGTAGAGCTTTCTTAGCAAAGTAGCTGTGATTCCTGACAAAGCCTCACGTCACCACCAGCACCATGTTACAGTTGGTCGCTCAGCACAAAAACCTCTTGTACGTCATATAGAGATTGCAGACCTTCAGTACCTAAGGCTTCAAGCAGATCTCATTGTTACCCTTTCACTAAGTCTTAGTGACTTAGTTTAGAAAAATAAAAACTGAGAAGGTTTGCAACCTTTATCTCCCAAGAATGCTTTTTAGAAAGGCTTGAAAGAGGGTCATTCCAGGAGCCTTGATTTAAAAGGACACTTGACATTTGGTTGTTCTTTCTCTCCCAGTCTAGGCAATGCTGGTGGGTTACTGCCTTTCCCCCAGCTCCAGCTCAGTCCAGAAATGTATTTGCTCATCTGTATTTGAAGAAAATGGGAAGTGTGAAGCGATGTCAGGAGAGGGCTCCTGGGTGCTGGGGTTCGAGCAGGGGCAGCTTGCCCTCTGGTGGCTGTGGGCACCAAGGTGGCCCATTGTGGAAGGAACCACTACAGCGGCACTTCCAAGCTGAATTCATGATCTGGCTAATTCTGCTGGAATATAAACTGATTAGATCCAAATGGGTGTCAACATAAAAGCTCCTTCTTTAAAGTGACTGCCATAGAAAGTGGAGTTGTCTATCTACAAATCAACATGAGGGTAATCATCCTCAGCCTTGAACTTGAACCATCAGATGTCAGCCTAGTTCTGTCTCAAAGGTTTTCAGTGCTGGATTGTACCAGTTATCTTCCTCCCAACAAACTCCCTTTCTCTGCCCCACCACACACACGAGACTGAGCAACAGGTGCTCCCAGTGAAGGCCACAATACCTTCATATTCCCTTGGAGAGAAAAAATAGAGATAGATGGATGTCAGGAATGGCCAGAACTGCGTTATGCATGCTGAAGTGTGTTGCTCTCTTTTGTGAGAAGATACAACACACACATTCTGTGCTCTCCTCCTGCTCCCATCACCAGTTGCAGTGAAGGCTGGCACAGTCCCTCCCAGAGCTCCACTGTGCACTGAGGGCTGTATATGTGCTTCCATACTCAAACCTGTCCACCCTACAGCTTCTCTGTCCTTGTGAATTGATTCCTCAGCCACCCTGAATTTGTTTTGGCATGCCCTTCTGTCAAAAAGAAAAGCTTTTTTTTTTTTTTTTTTAATAACACTTATATTTCATGTTTCTGTGTTAATCCTGACATTCTTTACTCAAATCCAAATAATGTGCGTTACCTTTACAATTCTAGAGGAAAAATACTTATCTTGGATCTTAAATACTTAATTGCATCTTATTAAACAAAGCCTTCTTAAAATAGACCCCCAAAGGAAAAGATCTAATTGTCAGCCTGTTGAATACCAAAATAAAACAAAACCCTGAGGAAATGAAGGGGTAGCAGTCAATGGTGTTACAGTTGCTTAGGGACTGATAGTAAGAAAAGTGGCATATGTCCAGAAGAGGCCCCAAGCAAAGAGAGGAAACCTCTATCTCACATGGAGAATGGGATAAGGCAGTGCAGAGACTGATTTATATTTGCAAGTGAAACTTAAGAGACAAATGTGTATATATTTTATAGTTTTAAGAAGAAAGTAACTATGATGACAAGAAACAATTCAAAAGACTACTGTATTTTTTCTCTAGCTTCCCAAAGAATGCAGGTCTTTGTGTTTCAATATATGAGCTACTGTTTGGCAGGTTTCCTGAACCACTTTGTCTATTCACTTCTTGCTAATGTGAAAGTGCCCAGGCTCCAGGGAAAGACAGCTTTGTTGGAAACCTTTCATTATCTACCATTAGCTGTTTGGTAAACCTGTGTCCCCTTTAATAGTCTGAGGAGAAGTGATGCCTAATGAAGGGCTCATTGTGGTGGTGCTGTGAGTGTGGGACTTGAGTCTATTTTATTGCTCAGACTGCAAGCCAGGCTTCTTTGTGCTCCCGAAGACACAAGGGAAACTGAGTCATGCCCTTTGGTTCTCCTGAAAAAGTGTGGTGAAAAATATGCTTTCCTTTCTCAGTACTCTTGCCATGTTTGTGGTCTAAAAGGCTTTATGTAGCAGGGAGTTTTGTTGATATGTTATAGAATTATGTGTGCAGATTTAAAAAGTATTGTGTTAATGCCTGTGGACAGCTTACTTGAAACACTTCCATATAATACCTATATGAAAAACTGAAATAAAACAAACCATGAAGTGCCTTTATCACTTTCTAGTGTAACCAAATCTGAACATCCTCATCCCACCTCTAGTAAGGTAGAAGGTGTGTCAGACAAGTATAGGATTTATTTCTTCACTGATAAACTTCCTTATCTGTTTTAAATCTCAAGAGAGATTTACCAAAATCCTTTATAAAAGTAATGTACTAGAAATCCATTTTCCGTGAAACCTATTCCAGTACAACTTAAATAATGAAGAGATACTGCTGAAAATCATCATCACAGTTTGTGATGTGAAACAGGATTCTTTTATTTCTACAATAAATCATTCTCATTGAAACTCCCAAGCCACTTGCAACTCCAGGGATGCCCAGTGCTTCCAAATGCAGGGAAGTGAAGAAAGGCAGCCCTGTAAAACTGTCAGGAAAGAAAATGAAGCCCTGCCCACATCCCCAGCCAGGCTTCATGTGCTTGGGTAGGGGCGTGGAGAAGGACCCTGGGAACTGTTAAACATTCAGAGGCTTTTAAGCACCAGCGCTTTTGGGTGGAGGGGCCAACAGGTCAGTATGAAACTGCTCTTATTAAATTCAGAGGAGAGCCCAAGCACATGGTTTGGATTTGCTCTCCCCCTCCATTGCAGCTAATTAGATCAAGTGCAGAGAGTGTCCCTGCTGATCCTGAATGCACGTGTGAAACAAGAGGTTCCTTCCAAGGGGAATTGGCTGTGGGAGAGTGTTGTTAGCTCTGCCTGGGCAGGAGGGCTAGTCAGGTAGCCCAAGGATATGTGCGTGAGTGTGATGGGGCAGTCAAGGAAGAGATTATGCTTTAATGGAGAGTTTTGAACTTATTATCTCACCTTCATTCAAAGACTGCAAGAACACTAATCACGCATGTAAATGCACGTGGTGGGAAGTGACTGGAAAGTGACCAAGATACAGAGGTTAGTGCAACTCACATCTTGTACTCCCACTCCCAAAACACTTGCCTGACCTCTTGGCTTCACGTGGTTATGCCTGTCTGGTTGTATGGGACTGTGGGAACATGTGGGGACCATGTTACTTTTTAATGTGTGATCCTACTATAGTTTTTCACCATAGGCTTTTTACATCTAGATGCCGAAGTGGCTCCCTACCATTCATAAAGGGAGGAGATGCAGTGCTACATTTGTATCTTTCTGGTGTAGATATCTAAGTAGGTATAGGACACCAGTTCCCAGAACAGTTTAGAGCTTTGTGGTGGTGGACGTGGTACCATCAGGATGCAGGACAGGTCCTGTGGTGCTGCTGGTGACACCACTGCAAACTAGGCCCTCTATCTCCAAAATTAAGCACTCACCTGGCAGTCCTTCTGTCCGCTAGTAAACATGTACAACAGAACTCCCCGTTTCTCAGATGCACCTGAGCTAGAAGGCATCCTATATTCATTCCTCCAACAGCCTGCGGCTTTGCTAAGTAGGAGGAAGACTGGGTGCGGGATTATTTTGATAGACGCCAGTTTCATTCCCTGAGTAAAACGCTGGCCCAGGCCTTTTCCTGCTGCTGCAAAGCCAAGTGTGGCCACTAGGGCCACGGGTAACAAAACCTGGTCCAGATCTCAGCCCCAGCAGTTTTTCCAGGAGCACAGCACTTCTGGCACCATGGTGGGACACTGAGGTGACAGCTCCTCACTGAGCACCCTGAGACCGTTCCCACACCCAGAGGCTCATGATGCTCTCCTGTCTACAGCAGTTAGATAACCAAGACTGGAGCCACACACTGAGACAGGCCAACAGGAAGTGATACTTTTTTTTTCTCTCCTTTGTTTTGCACCAGCAAAAGCAAGGCACCTAATTCCCACTAGCCTCTTGCGTGTTTCTCTGGAGGTGGAGCTCATGTGAGGTGTGGGTCTCAGGGGAGGTGGAGGAGCAGGGCTGACCCTGCCAAGGTGCTGCACTGGCTGGGTGCACCCTGGGAATGTGCTGGTTCCACCAGGACATGATGCAGCCAGCCCTGCTTGGAGCAGGGGGCTGGACTCAAGAATGCCTTCCCACCACAGTGAGTCTACGACTCCTCCTGCCCTGTCAGGTGCAATTTGAGCTGTCCCCTTGCTGCTGGTTTTTTCCCTCTGTCTACTGTAGCCTTGCTCTTTTGTTTGTTTGTCTGTTTGTTTGTTTGTTTGTTTTCTCTCTCCTGTTTCTAACAAGCAAAAATTTGTAGAACCATAAAATGCATAGATGGAAAATGACCTATTGCCCCATCCAGCCCAGCCCCTCTGCCAGTGCCAAGCCATTACCTTCAGATGTCCTGGATGACTTGTCTAGACCAAGCATTAACCATTCCAGCAATGGTGATTCCAGCACTTCCTGGACAAGATTATTCCATGATCTAATGATCTAATTGACCTTATAGCTAGGAAATGTTTCCTGATGCCTTGCCTCAAAAGTTTCTGTGCTAGGTTTGAGGCTGTTGCTTGGTTACCTGTCCTTGCTCTGTCCTGAACACCCATCCCTTTGCCTTGTATGGCCGTGCCTTTTGCCGGCAGATCTGGCATGCTCCTGGGCAGGGTTTCCATTCTGTGTTTTGTCACTGCTTCTGCTCTGGATTGAGCTGCTGTGGTCTTCCTGAGACACAACCCCACAACCATCACCTGTGTGGAGAGGATGCGGATGGACTGGTGAGTGACTTGAGCTTGGAGCACCAAGCATGGAGCTGCCCAATTAAAGATTTCATTGGTCTCTGAAGATGAAATAGTATCAGCATGTAGCCAAACTCAGAGACAAGGCAGTAAGAGGAATTAAATTTAATTATCATAAAATTCTTATTATAATATAACAATTGCAACTAGAGAACACCCTTCCAATTAACTTGGAGACTTTAAAACTTTACAAACATGATTCTGATCAAAGTTTTAGAAGTCTTAGACATAAACACATGGAGTGCTGTCTACCTACTTGTCAGAAACTAGGTGACCACATAAAGAAAGGTGCTATGTTAAAGGGGTGTCAACCACTCTAGGTTGGCCTAGGGAAGCTCTCCTGCCCTTGGGCAGAGGACACCTGCTCAGGGTTTCTTCCTCCTAATTTTGTTCCTCCTGGCTTAACTCACAAGTGGCCCATCCCCAACCAAAGCCTGAATTTCCAGTGAAGTGAAGCAGAACTGTGGAAGGCACCTGTAGCCTTCACCAGGCCTGTGCACAGCACCAGGGTTTTCCTGCCTAGGGCTGTTCTGCAGAACCTTCTTCCACCAGAGGGCAGCTGGTATAAGGAGCCTGATGGGCTCACCTGGCTCAAGATGAGACAGGAGCTAATTTGATGCTAATTATTATGGTTGTAATTTCCTCCCTAACCAGATGCAATCCCCTTCAGCCATCTCCAATGCTGTTACACTTAGGGAATGCTTCCCACAATAAAAGCAAAGGCAGTGTTCTTTCCCAGTTGCCCGCAAGATCCATCTTCAGCCTTAATCTGAGCTAGACATAGTACAATTAGTTATTTGTGTTCCTGAATTAGCAAAAGACTAAGCTTTAAAAATCTAATAATGTGTCAGAAAGATATATTTGCAATCAGTTTATCCCTGAGCTCCACTCGTTGCAGATCTGGCATGCTTTCTGCATTCTAAGGTGGGAAGAGCAGAGAAGCTGTAAGCTACTTACAGCGCTCAGCACTGCATCTCCTTCCTTTATGAATGGTATGGAGCCATTTTGGCGTCTAGACACAAAAAGCCTATGGTGAAAAACTACTGTAGGATCACAAGTAAAAATAAGTGACAGCTGCTTGCTGGTGTGGTTGTACATGAAGAACATAGGGAATGAAGAAAAACTGCTTGTGCTAAGTACTTAATTTGCCTTTCCTTGTGATAAAAGAAGAGTGCGGTAGCAAATCAGCTACTAGACTAGGGATCCATCTGTGCTGGCATATCCCACACTCCCTGTGGTGGTGATGTGTGCTTTTACTGTTACGAGTTTAAGATAATCACTGAAGACGGAGACAAGAGTTTCAGTGTTTTTCAAATAGAGACAAGTAGCAGCTCTGACCACCCCGTAATGACTAAGCTCAGTCTAATTGTGTTTCTTGCTTTTCATCTTTTCTCTTTCATAGTTTCTTTCACTTACTTTCCCTTTTATGTATACGGTTCCTTTCTCTGGGGAGAGAAACTTGCTCCTCTATCTCATGTTAAGGCTGAATTCAGTGAGATCTCCACTGCACTAACAGCAATTCTTCCTGTGGAAATAAATGGGACTTCAGAGAAGTTGGAGCTTGGTAATGCTTGCAATTGAAGTATTATTTTAGAGTTTTAATGTTTGATGTTGTAAATAATAATATTGCATTAAAAAAAACAAGTGAGACATTTCCACAGTCCAAGCCTGGAGGATGGGAACACAAATGCATGACCTTCACCCTCATCAAATGCTCACAGAAGTCATTTTCCATGATACACAAGACACTGAGACTTTCTTCTTTGGCCAGATGATAAAGAAATTGCACCCACTATATTAATCTCCCACAGAGATAGCAAAACCTTACTTATGACAAGTTTTTCTCCTGCCAGAGATGTGACATGTGAAACCTGATTTTTTGTTGTTATTTCCAAAGTTTTCATTAAGATTTTGCAGTGAACCGAGAGGAGGTATGTACTTTCAGAGCTGAAGGAATTCTGCCACTTGTTGCTTTCTCTTCAGGTTTTGAGCGGGAGCTTGACATTTACGTACTCCTTATCCCTCTTGGTTTGTGTGTGGCTGGTGTCTGATGATCAGGACAAACATGGGAAACAGTAGGCATCTGGACATTATCTCCAGATGACTACAGATTGAGGACAGATGAGATCTGGGAAGAGTGGAGGAATAAGAAGACAAGAGAAGGACCAGTTAATTTCTAAAGCATGCCGAAGAGTCCCTGCACTAGTGAGAAAGTGAGTTCCTGTGAGCTGCCAGACTATTTGAATACATAAGGGAACTGCTTTAGTGTCACACAAATAATCTTAATTCTGGTGATTCTTAATGTTTGAGAGCTTTATTTTGCAACTAGAATTATGTTCCTTTAATCCTATTTTATATGCATAGTTTTTACGTAAGTCAAGAAAGTATATTTTTTTCCCCATGGGCAGTCAAACTGAAAGCAATAGTGCTGATAGCTCCTTTTCCCTAAAGGTCAAATTGATTTATTTATTTTTTAAAATTTCTTCCTTCCTGTATCTCTGCATAGGAGTGCCAAGGAAGTGCTGTAAGAAGGACTGCTGGAGAAAGAGAAGAGAGTACTTCTGAGAAGAGGCACCTCCACATCCAGGTGCAGAGTCATTTCTCCTGTTTGAGTTTGGAACACGTTTTCATTCATGGTATAGTCAGAAGAGCTCTTTGTATCTGCAGAGACTGGAACTAACCATCTATGTTCTGCCAGTTTAAAACAAATTCTGGCTTCTTTAAGTGAGCATCACAAGAAAATGTGCAGAAAAAATCTATTTCAGCATGGTCCATAGCAGGCGGCAGCTTGTAGTCCTTAGAGCTGTCTTTAAAGAAATTTCAGAAAAATCCCTTAATGGAAAGCTAATTTTATAGCATAATCCTTCTACCAAGCTCTGCCAATACCAAGTATACAATTCTAAGTTCACTTATTCCTCTTATGTAGTATAATATTGAATTATGATAGATTTTTAATTTTATGGCAGTACACTAAATATCATGTACAGTGTAACAGAATATAATCTAATGATTCACTTGAAGACAATGCAACTAAAGGTGTTCAGCTCTTCTGAGGATTGTGTCACACATAGGTAAAATTACTACAGCTCAAAAGCTCAAAGCAGCAGTGTAGATTCTTTTTTTCATAATCATGAGCTATGAGGAGTTAACTATTGTTTGATTCCATGAAACTATGGGTTTCCAGAACTGAATCCTTTTTTCATATTAAATGGAGTTGATCTTGGATAAATCTATGTCTCAGACCTTGTACCTGGAACCCTGTTTGATGCTAGTTTTACTAGTTCATCTCATTAATTTTCCTGGTATTATGTAGACCTGTTCTATCAAGGTTAATAATGCTCTCAGAGCCCTCACACCTTTCTGTATAATTTGTGTGCCTCTGCTGTCATAGGATGTGAGTGCTTTGCATTCTTTGTGTTTGTTGTTTCATTATAGCAATTAAAGGAGGCACAATTATCCTTGAGGAAAAGCTGGTGAATTGGGAGCATAGAAGTCAAATGCTATATCCAGATAAATCCTAGATAGGAATAAATACCTGAGTCCAAGATATAAATCCTCAGAACTTCTGCTCAGTTACTGAGCAGTGGGGTTGCTTGATAAGCTCCTGTATATAGTGGAATTTGTAAACTAGGCATTCTTCCATTTGTGTTACCTGAGCTTCTTTATCTGGTCAATATTTTTATGGGTCTTGGCTTTGCATACAGTAAAAGATCTGTCAAGCTATGATGGTTTCACTTTCTATACAAAACCTCAGTAATTAGAACATTCAGTCTGGATCCAGGACACTTACCTTTAATTTCTTTCTTCTATGTGAGGGTTAAAACCCATGTTTCTCTCTCTGTCTTTGGAAGAGTATTCTTGCCCTTCATAGCTTAACCATGTGTTAAACTGTATTGTGGTAGGAGCGTTCTTGCGCCTTCACATTGAAACTGTTCTACTCTACATGATATAATAAAGGATCAGCTGAAATGCAAAAAATCAAAAGAGAATATTACTCTTTAGTTGTTAGGACTGTGGAGGTGGAAGGGAGATGCAACAGCTATGATACGGCTTGTCTCTGCTCTGTCTTTTCACATAATTGCTCTATTTAAAAGCTTAATCTAGTGTCTCCCATTTTGCTTTTTCTGTTTCTTATTTATTACATCTCCAATCTTCCCAAAGCCATAAGGTACCTCAGTTTCCATATGTGTATCTTTCCTGCTTCCTCTAATCTGGCTTTTGTCTATCTGCTGCCAAAAGTGTGTATAAACTGGAGCCAAGCTTCCTAGCTATAATAGACTTACAAGAACATCTTGCATGTTCTTCTAATATGAAATAAATGAACTTTACAGCAAACAAAATGGCAATGAAAGTGATGATGCAAGTGGGACCATAAAAGCATCTGGCCAGTGAAGCTCTTTTCTCCCAGGTTCCCTTCCTTCTCAAGCCTGCCCATAGAGGAGTTCACACATCACTTGTTGCAAAAGTTTCCTCTGTAGCTAAAACTGACTCATCTCCAAAATAACGAGTGACAGGACAAGAGGAAGCGGCCTTAAGTTACATCAGGGGAGGTTTAGGTTGGATATTAGGGAAAAATTCTTCGCTGAAAGGGTTCTCAAGCATTGGAACAGGCTGCCCAGGGAAGTGGTGGAGTCTCTGTCCCTGGAAGTATTTAAGGGACGTGTAGATGTGGTACATGGGGACACTCTTTAGTGGTGAACTTGAGAATGCTGGGTTTACGATTGGACTAGTTGATGATAATGGTCTTTTCCAACCAAAACATTCTATGATTCTATGATGATATAAGGCAAATTGTTCTGTTTTTGGGAGCAAGTCAAAGGACTGTATCAGTGTTTGTGTATGGTTCTGTGGGAGTCTTGGGGGGGAGAGGCTTAAGCTGAGAAGAAGCCCAATTTAGAACACATCTAAAAATTAAAAATAAACCTATTCACTTAATTCCAAGTAAGGTTAAGAGGAAAGCCAATGCTGTCAGTGGCCTGTTTGCCAGCTTATGTCCTTTTTTAGCAAGCACCAATTTAAAGTGATTAATATGCAGTCTCTTCATCTGAGTGAAATTTAATCAGTGTGCAATTTTCTCTGTCAGTTTAGTACATGTGAAATATTCTGCCACACTCTGGAATTGTGTGTTGCAGATGCATAAATCTATCCCCTTCCCTGTGTTCTCCTGACAAGAACAGGAACATCAGACAACACCCCATACATACCTACCTTTGAAAAGACAGTATGGTAAAACTGGTTTCATAGAGTTCCTCTCTGAGAGAATACCATTCTTCAGACATCCTGGATATTAAATGTTTCTGCTTGATCCCTGGGAAATTAAGTAGTAAAACAAGCTTTTGTGTATGCAACACCAGTTATTGAAAGCTTCCAACTGTGAGTTGCCTACTTATAAACAGTCTTAAAAGTGTGGGTTTTTTCACATAATGAAGTAATTTCTGTTTGCTTTTAACATGGGAGCTGATGGTCCTTTCCAGGAAGGTGTTCACTTATAAGCAAATTCAGATCTTGCAAACAGCATTGAGAACCCCTTGAGCTCAAAACAAGTATTTAATGTTTCTGTCATCTCAAGAATGGAGTAGGAGACTGTTCCTGGTGAGAGCTGGATGTAATTTTTGAAATCTTAAACATTTTATAATCCTGACCCCTGTTTGAAAATAGGGGTCCTAAAAGTGAACCATGAGAGGACAGCTGAGATGATCAGCCTCTTAGTATAGATTTAAGAGTCTGCTTTAGTGGTACTATTTGAAAATATTGGCTGATACTTACAGTCTCTACAGATTCTTGTCCTTGCAAAAAGAAATTAGGTATGAATTCAAGCTCACCATGGATATTTGTGTTTTACCAAAGTTAGGATTCATATGGAAACTGTGGTTTCATATATATTTAGGCCACCCTAAGCAAGCAAATTTTACTGGAGTAATGCTGACTATCAGTGGAACCTTATATGAAAATTTATGTTTGTTGAAACCATATCTGATATCTTTATATTCCTTTCATTGATTTGCAGGAAATGGAAGGCATGGGCTTCAGCAATAGCTCCTCTCAAAGATGAGATGTGCCACATAGGCTTATGTGATATAGAAAAGGTTGTGGACGAAATTAAATAGTTTTACAGTCCTCATTTTCCTAGCTGTTGTTCAGGTGGATATTACCTACAAAACCTGGGATCCCTGCAAGTATGAGCAGAAGTGCTATTACTTAAGATAAAGCTTGCATGGAGTTAAAATGGTTAAAGCAAATCTGTCTCGTGTGGTTTGAACTACAGGTAGAGAATAAAAAGCTTTATAAAAAGCTATGCTGTGATTGCTGACATAAGGATAATTAGGGTATAGAAATGTAATACGGACAGCTTTACTGGTTCTCTAATGTTGCCTTCATTAGAAAATAGATATACTGAGTTACTTACTTGGAGATACCATCTAAGTGGAGCTGTAGTTGCTCGAATGGCAGATTTAGAGCAAGGAAAGAGTTATCCACAACTGAAATGGATTTCTTTACTTGAGGAAGGGGTCCTAGCATTAGGTGTTTGGAAGGTATTTAATTTAATGAGACAGTTAGAGAACACAGATTATTTTCTAGGTGGATGTATGACCTTGGTCAATTTGCAAATCAGAATCAGTTTTCCCAGTTTGAAATGGAAGTATTTAGAATTTGTTTCATCCTGAACAACTGAGGTCAAATGTATAAAACCCTTTATTTTTCTATTGTACAGTAGTTCAGCACAATAGTTGGTAGAAGAGTTGTAAGTATTATTATTTTAATAGCTGGCATAGTGTTATCAAGACATGAAGCAGCATGCTACTTTCCTGGTGTATCAACACTGTTCTAGGAAGTGTATACTAAAGTGAATTTATATTTGAGGAAAAGATTGTTGGGGTGAGATTTTCCTAAAACCAAGCACATAGCTCAGGTGAAAAATAAAAAGCAAGAAAATACTTTTAACATTAATTTACACTGAAGGAAAGATGGCAAATGGAGAATATGTCAAAAAGGAAGTTGGCTTCTTTCCATGACACTCTGTGGCTTTCACTGTCCTGGAGCTGTGCAACTGGTTTTGTGTGCATGGAGCAGATGGGATACAACAGGCTTAATCTTGTTTTTCTTGATGCTGGTGACTCACCTGAGCTTTAGTACGTGTGATTTGAAGCCCAGTGATTAAACAGCATGGACTGAAAGGGCATAAGGAATGACATACCCTGTAAGTCAGTGGAGTGCTATTTCCAGCATGGTTTGGTATAGAGCTGACAGCCTGAGAAAACCAGCTCCTGCAAGCACATGAGTGTCTTCTTGGAATCTTTTTTAGTCTGTATCGTACTTTGTAGGAAAGAATTGGTTTTGTGGAGAGCCAAGGGGAGCGTCTGGCAGGCTATGAAACTAGTAGCTAACCCTTAATGACTCAGAAGAAGGCTTCATCTCCTGCCTTGATTTACTGCTAAATCATAGACAATCAAGCTGGCTTTCAGTCCAATTACTAATGGCAGGCATACACAAGCAACATAAAGATTGGGATGCAGTGACATCTTCCCAGGTTTTTTTTCGATTTTTTGCCTGAACTGCACCTTTTGGGGCAGCATGCTCCCTTATCTCCATCTTCCCTGTATTTACTGCTGATTAGAAAGAGATTTTTGCAGGTTACTTCTGCAAGATAGGCACCCCAGTGCCGTGGACAGGAGCAGAAGTAATGATCACAGCAGGCTTAGTACATACAGATGGGTGTATGCAAGCTTGAACTTGCCAGTACATAGCACTGTGTTAGTGCATCGGCAAAAGCGAGCCAAAATATTCATGTTGTCTTATACACCCACTGTGTAGAATTTGGCCCATAAATGTAAAAACATTTTAAAACTGTTCTTCAGAGGATAATGTGGTTGAATTTCTTTTCCTTATGCCTTGAGCTCTTGAGGGATCTAAAACATTCAATAGCATTGTTTGGCAAAAATAAAATGCAACAAATCTTCTACACTTGGCCCATTTTAGAACACAGATTTGTCATATCTTCAGCTTTTTTTCTAACAAAATGTTGCTGTTTGGGTTGTTTAGCCAGAGTGTCATCACCAATTTTTTTACTTGCATTGGTGTCTGGGTTCTTTGGGCTGCACAGACAAAACAGCCTGGCGAATGAGAGTTCATTCAAGTATATAATGCTCTGCTTCTCTGACTTTCTCCATTGCTTAGATCATTCAGATCCAGTTTTCCTCTCTGGAGATATCATAACTATTTTATTTTTTATCTCTGTTGGCTTTTCTCAGATTTTCCATTTCTTGTCATGGAAAGCTGCTGTGAGAAGGTCTTAGAATTACAATGTAATTATTGTAGCTCTTTTGGGAAGCAAAAGAATGAAGGGGTTTGTAGGTTGGAAAATTAGATTAGTTTTTAGTTTTTATTGTTCCACATCTTTTCCCTGAGTTACTCCCGAGCTCTTCAAGCACAAGGACTCTGGTCCTGGTAAAGTTATGACACTGTAAATGGACTTCTGTGGTACATGCGTCTCAGTGAGAATATTCAGTTGGTAAACTTAGCAAGTTACTGTGTTTTCTCCCCTGCTATGCTGAAATCCACTGTTATTGTCTAACTGCTCACCTCAAAGAACAGGAATCGTAGTTACCTGATTATGTTATCCCTTTTCAATTCTCCCTGATTGTTTGTGGGGACATCCTGCCACTTGGGCTCTCTGGGCAGGTTGTTCAGTGTGTTGGTGTGATAGTTTCACTGGGCTGGCCCTTGGCTAGCAGCCAACACAGCCGTTCACCCACCTCCCCCCCACCCCCAGGGGATAGGGGAGAGGACTGGGGGGGCAAGGATAAGGAGGCTTGTAGGTTGAGATAAGAACAGTTAAATAATAGAGAGAAAACTTAAAAGAATACTAATATTAAAATAGTAGTGATAATGATAACAGTAACAAAATATGGAAATGAATGACACCCAGTGCTATTGCTCACCCCCCTCCTGACCGAGCCCGGCCTGTTCCCAGATAACGATCCCAGAGGAGCGACAATCTTTTTTTTTGAAGAGCGAGAGCCCGAGCGAAAGCCAGAGAGAGCTAAAAGAGGAAGAGCCCCTCACTAATATACTGGACATGACGTGATATGATATGGAATATCCCATTGGCATATCTAACTGTCAATTAAGTTTATTAATTTAAATATTCTTCTCCCCCCCTTATATCTTGTGCTTGTGGACTAACAGAACACAAAGTCCTCCACTTCCAATGACAAAAATGCAAACACTGGTGTGTTATCAGTGTCTCTCTCATAAGAAGTCCCAGGCTGAAAAGCAAAACGCAACACTATTCGAGCTACTGAAAAAGAAGCCCAGCTCTGTTTTAGCTAAAAACCAGGACAGTTGGTAGCAGAACATAACAGTGAACATGAATCATATCTTACTCTGTCTTGTCATTAAAGAGTGAGCAAATGGTTGGAGTCTTGTAGGATCTGGAAGAAAGAATCAATGTTTCTTTTCTTCTTCATGTAATAATTGTCTCCATTCAAGGGGGTGAGGAGAGCTTTAGAAACTTTCAAATTTTGTGAGGGAGGTTGAAATTTTAAGTAGTCAAGTTTGTAGCTGTATACATCCATTAGTGAACATTCTCTTTTCTGGCAATTGCAGCTGCCTTGGGTAAGATTTTATTCCCCTCTTTAAGTCAGTGTGACAAGCCTGGGTATTTATTTGGCCAGTGACTGGGTTATCACTTGACCCATGGTGTATGTGAAAAATTACTGTTCAAAATATCTCAGATGCATGAATCTAAAAAGGTCTTACTGTGAGTAGACATAGATAAGTATAGGAGATCTTATGATCACCTGTTTCTGTTCATCCAAACTTTACAATATTTTACCAAACTGAAAATAACCTACATAAAACTCAACAATTTAAATAACTGGAAAGGCAGTGAATGCTAGCTGCAGGTCAGGAATGTAATTTTGACTATTGCTTTGTGCTTGGCATTCAACAAGTGCAAATATCTGTTGGACTTCAGCAGGCAGAATTAAGAATACAATGACAGGGCCTTATGATCTGAGTAAAATGCAAGCAACAATAAAAGAAGACAAAACTAATTAAATTCCTACACTGCAAAAGCTGAGTGTATAGAGACATCGTATGACAGGTGTTCTGGGGCAACTGCATATGCACTGTGCAGCTTAGCAGTTTACGATTGTGTGATAGTTTTGGCATTGTGATGAATGTGCAATTCTGAAATCTGAGGAGGAATGGATGTATCTGGTTTTGGGTGACTTTGCTTGTCCAAGTTCTGTCTGTAAACATGCAGAGATGCTTCCATTAGCTTGTAGTTCATCATGTACCTGGAAGCATTACATGGTCAGCACACATCTGTTCTTATTAATTCTTTGGTCTAGCAGCAGGCTGGAAGCAGGCCTTTGCTGAACTCGCTGGGACTCCTTGATAAAGCCTTGTCATTTGTCAGAGAGCGTGACCTGCATGAGGAGGTGTTGTGGTTTAACCCAGCCAGCAGCCAAACACTACACAGCTGCTCTCTCATTCTGTCCTGACACGGGGAATAAGGGGGAGAATTGGAGGGGTACAGGTAAGGAGACTCATAGGTTGAGATAAAAACTATTTAATAAGTGAAATAAAATTAAAATAATAATGATAATAATAGTTATAATAGACTATACAAATGCATGATGTACAGTGCCGTTGCTCACCACCCACTGCCCAATGCCCAACCCATTCCTGGCTAGCGATCCTGGAGGAGAGAAAATCCCAAAATCACAATCCTGGAAGAGAGAGAGCGAGCGAGCTTTTCAGCCAAACCTCATTTATATATTGAACATGATGTTATATGATCTGGAATATTGCATTGCCATATCCAAATGCCAGTTTGGATCTGTTGCTCTTACTATGCTCTCCTGAGCTTCTTCTGCACCTGCAGACTAGCAAAGCATGGGAAGTTGAAAAGTCCTTGATTTCCTAGCAACGACTAAAAACATCAGTATATTATCAACATTCTTCTCATACCAAATCCCATACTGAATCCAAAACAGTGCTATTCTAGCTACTAGAGAAGGAAATTAGCTCTATGCCAGCCAAAACCAGGGCAAGCAGGAGTGGCTATCCATGACACTTGCCACTTCTGGAAAGCAGCACATGCTGAACCTTCTAAGGTATGGAGAACTGTGAAGTATCACAAGACTTTGCAAGACCTACATTAGTTCTTAGAGCCCTAGCCATTTGAACTGGAATTATGTGAAGAACTTTTATTTACTTTGGAAAACTCTTCTGTTCCTTACTGTTGTCCAGAGTGGAGAAAAGCCAAAAGCTAAAATTAAGAAAGCAACTAGATCCAAACTGTATTTTGCTTCTTATAGTGTGAGGACCTGGCTAATTTTCTTTGCACCTGAGCAGAAGTTGGCAACTGTATGTCTCTGTTCCTTCCATAGGTCTAGCTGTCACACAGCAACAACTCTCAGCTTGTTTTTATTTGTACATGCCCTAGCTTTTCTTAGCCACCTTGAAAACTAGAGCTGTGTAGAATCAGATCGATATCCCCAAGCTGTGCCCTTTGCAGAGATCATTCAAAAGGCCTGTATGCATTGCTGCTTGTGTTGGGTTTGTGTGTGTGTGGGAGAGCCAGTTTTTTTTGGTAGTGGGGGAAGGGTGACCTTATGAGAGTGGAAAGCTCAGACCCCCCAGCCCAGGCTGGGCCAATGAGCACTAGAGAAACACCTCTGTGAATCCATATTTGTGAGGGGAAGGACTTTCCTGAAAAGAAGAATGTGTGGTACCTGGAGGAGAGGCGATTGACAAATAAAAGACAACCATCAGCCTAAACAAAGGACAGACAGACAGAGAGCGAGCTTCGTTGCCAGGAGGAAGGACAAGAAGACCCACACCCAATTGAGCCGCATGGAGTAGAAGACAAAGGAGGTCCCCATCCAGCCCATGGAGATCCAACAGCAAAGCAGAACCCACGTGTAGGCCATGGAGGACCCCAAGCTGGAGCAGAGAAGTTGAACCTAAGGGCAAGTGTGACTGGAATTGTGACCCCGAGCCAGAGCGGGAGTGGACCCCCCGAGTTGGGGGTGAGTGCAGCCCATGGATGCCGCTTGCCAGAGCTGGGAGAGGTCTGTGATTCCATGGGAAACTCATGCTAGAACATCCTGTTCCTGGACTTCCATGCCAGGCAGAGTGGCAGAGGTGAACTGACTGAACCCCCATTCCCTGTCCCCTGTGCTGCTGGGGGCCGGGGGAAGATAGAGAGATGAGGAGCAAAGTGATTTGAGCTTGGGAAGAAGGGAGGGGTGGGGGGAAGGTGTTGTACGATGTGGTTGTTTTGTCTACTCAGATGGTTTGCAACGAATTAAATTGATTTTTGTTCCCCAAGTTTTGAGTCTGTTTTGCCCGTGACCATAACTGGTGAGTGAGCTCTCCCTGTCCTTCATTCCTAATCCTGTGTCCCCTTTGTTGTGTCTCCCATCCCATCTCACAGGGTGGGGGAGTGAATGCAGGACTATGTGATCCCACTGTGGGTCAAACCACCACACTGCTACAACAGAGGTTGGCTGTATATGGTAGCTTTATCCTACCTGGAATAATAAATAGCCACGAAAGTGCAGCTGATATCATCCTGAGTTTCCCAGTGGAGTTGTACAGGTTGTGCTGAAGCGCATGTAGTCTCATCTTTATCATTATTGCAGCATCAGTATAGCCTCATAAATAGTGCAACTTTACTGGTATATAAAGCAGGCCAGTATTAGAAAGGCTGAGTAGGGGCCTGAGTATGTGATTTTATATATTTTTAACAGATGTGCTCAGTTTTCTAAGATTCATCTAACATTAATATGTCCCAGAGAGGAAATAGAGGAAGAGTAAAATTCCTCGTGGGATGAAAGATTACCAGCACTTATATAGTTACAGCTAGTCCCTTTCCATTCCACACATGCATTGCTTGTTAGGATTCCAAGTGCAACATGGGCTTCTGCAGTCCCCAACCATATCACTCCATGGGATGCACAAATGCTTTAGGGCACAGCAGCTGAAAATCAGGAGCGGAGATGCACCTCCAATACCAGTTACGTCCCCCATTAAGACATACATTACACGTCTTGTCATACTGATCAGTGTCTAAGGTTGAATTCTTAGGTATTAACGTAATAGATATCAGCTGCAGAGTCAATGCACGCACAGTTAATCCTTGGAACAGATATTAAATATATGATGATGACTTGGAACAGCTCAAAGATAAATAGCATGAGGTTTTGGCGCCTGAGACAGAGATCCCAACAGATGGTCTAGTACAGTATCAGATCTGTAGCTGCAACTGCATTTGTCCAGCTAAATCCACTAACAGTGCTTTATTTTTGTTTTGCAAATTAATTAATTTGATCTTTAATATAAAACTGAGGAAATTATGGCTATGGGAGCAAGCTAGGCTGGTAGTCTGTGAACTCCACTCTCGCTTCTTGCTGCACATTGTAGTTCAAGCCTGCAGCAGCTTCTCTTGTTCCAGTTTTAATCTTCCTTTCTACTGTCTCAGTCATTGGCATTGAACAGAGTGCATTACAGTTCTGTGACAAGAACTAATGAGCATTTTTTGAGACTGATGAGTTCAGGACTGAGGAGTTCAGGAACTCCTGCCTGATGAGTTCAGGACTCCAAATTACTCGAGTTAATGTGATTTTGGGGGCTTTCGACACCTGCCCACAGCAGCGTTGCTACGTGCCATCTGTAGTATGACTCAAAAAGCAGGTCATGGTGTGCATAACAACTAGTAGTAAGTTGCCAGAAGGAATTAATGCTAGTAACTATGAGTCTTTAACTCTTGCCAAGTGCCGTGCCATGCTAGGAATGACATGCATACTTTCTTATTTTAATCTGATACTTTCTCATCTTTATTGGACCGTTTGTGTCTGGGGAGTTTCCAGGAAAAGAGCTATTGGTATAGGCTGAGCAACACCTGGGTTTTCCAGTGGTGGCTAAATACCAAAACCAACCAACAAGTATGCAGCTAAGAGGTGAGGTGTGCCCAGTTCTTAGACATTGAGCTAGTTCTGTAGAAGGGTGGAAACTAGAAACAGGGGACTCAAACACTTACCACTTGGATTCTCTGTCAATAGAACAAACTGTTGAGTTCTCTTCTATAGAATAAACTGATTGCAAGACAAAATTTTAAAGATATTTGTCAAAAATATCCTACTCAAAGGAGCTGAATCTAACATGGAGAAGTGAAAGCCAGAAAACCCAGGAAATCATATAGATGATACACTGCTGCAGGAAAAACACGTGCAAGAGGACAGACACAATGAATGGATGTTGAAGATACTATAAGAAATGTATGCTGTGATTTCCTGGAAGAAGGAGAGCTGCCAGACCAATAAAGCAGGAAGCAGGAAAACAAGCTGGTCATCATTCTGTAGTAAAAATGCAGAGGCATACTGTTTCTTATGCTTGTATACACAACAATTTGGACTGTTTGCTACAAGCTCAAAGTCTTGATCTGCATTTAATATTTTCCATTGTAAAATAATGTGCGATAATAATGACATACTTTGTCTATGGCTATACAATCTATTGTGCAATGTGTAGGTATGTATATACAATCCAATTACTTGTGCTACAAGTGAAGGCATACTATTACTAACAACACCTTGGTTGAAAACACGTTGATTAACAGGAACAGCATTTATATGTTAATCAAAGGAATAATTGTACCAAGAGTACAAATACTTTGTTTTTTTCTTGGTTTTGAAGTAGCTCTTGACTGAAGAACTGGCCCCATCTCAAGTAACTAATCTCATGATGTAACCTGCTTGAGAAGAAAGCTCTAGACTTTCCTGTTCCCCAGGGATCAGCTGTGGGATCTCATCAGAGAGGGGGACAGTTGTTTATGGGAATTTCTTTATTGTGTCTTTTCCTGGAGTGGTTTCCAAAGAGCTTTTTCTACAGACAAACCTCTTGATAAAGTACTCTGCCACACACATTAAACTTTCTGGATTAGAAATCTGAATGTCATGAGCCCTTGAAATAGTATCATTGTCCTAACCAGAATCTATTACCTAATTAAAGAGTATTGCCTTATTCCCTGTCTTATCAGATCTCCCCGAAGGCCTGCTTTGATTAGTTCCAGTAGTCAGCCCCTCTAAGTGGGACAAGGACTCAGACCTGAAAGCAATCTTTTAATAGCCTTGATATTGGCTGGTTTAATTTTCAGTCTTCCACCACATTGATAACACCTAGCACTGGTTTATGTCTTTTTCTGTCTGTACACCTAATGGCTTGACACTGTAGCATTAACCCTTCTGCTGTCACTGCATCTCACCTTGCTGTGGGTGCCAGCATTTTCTGTGTATCTGGGGCTGATGCAAAGACGTGAAAATGGATTTTATGTCCAGTGTAAGGTACATGGAGAGTGATGGATTGGATTCTCCTTTACACCACAGTAGTATTTCCAGCCAGGCAGGGGAGATTTTAATGGCAGACTTGAATCTGAAATAATGGTTATAACTTTGAAACAGTTGTTGTGAGTTTCTGAATAACATCAAGAATAAAAATAGTGGAACTTTACTTCATTACATCCTGTCATTTTCAAAATCTGCATGTTGTAGCACCCCTCTGCCATCCACCTGGCCCAGCAGTAGGTGGAGAAGCCAGTCACGCTGCTTCTAACTAGCTTACTACCAGCAAGACTTCTCTCCAGCCACAGGGAAAAATCACAGAAACTTACTTCTGCACTGCATTCCAGCTTCCATTTGTTTGACTTGTACTGAGCATATTTGAGGGCAGAATTGCAGTTTATGACCTCAGTATTCCCTCTCTGGACTTTCTCTGGACCCAGTAAATTCTAGAAATTCTCTTTGGAGTTTGTTTCACTGGCTTTATTAGGGTCAAAGGCAACTATTAGCCAGTTGTTTTTTAGGTCTTTACTGCAGGAGACTTTTAAATGAACATGGATAAGACATTTTCTATAGCCATAGCAATAGCTCCTTATTGGACTAGGTTATCAGGCATCTAATTCTGTGTTATCTGTGCCTCTGGCTTAGAAGAGGACTTCGGAGATCTAACCAGCTCTGAATTAACCTTGCAAGATTCATAGCAAGGCTGCTGTGTCTCACAGTCTGGGCTCAGTCTTGAACAGAGGTGTCAACCTGGAGTAAAAATACCTTCATCTGCCTGTGGGTGTGGGACTGAGCATGTGGTGTCAGCAGTGACACTTCTGCTCCCTGTGACAGCACCTGCAATTCCCCTTGCATGCTTTGACAGAAATCAATGCTGGTACCTTTACTGACCGCATTCCTCTCAGAGTTGGATCCATGGCTTTTGCTGCTCAGGTTTTCTTTATTATTTTTTCTTTAGAAGCTTGTAATTAAAACCAGCTCTTAAACTGTTCTGTCATGTGAATCATAGCTTGAGAAGTTCTAGCTTAGTTGCCGTTTCCTGATGTCCGGAAGTAATGGGATTTTGTTGGGCAATGGTGGCCAGTGTTGGGTACATGGACATTTCTGGTTTAGCAGCACAAATGTTTACCCAGCTGAGAGCTGAGGCTGTGGTAAAGCACAGAAATGCCTATCTCAGTTCCCAAGGGTGCAGTTTCCCATTGTAAGCCCAAAATCTCTTACCTTCTGTGAAGACAGAAAACTTGAAAGCTTTGATTACAGGGGGGAAATTCAGAATGATTTGAAGAGTACTTGAACCAACATGTTAGGCTGCATCAAGAGGTATATTTTTATGATAATAGGAATCAAATGAACTGCCTAAGGGTAAATAAGCAATTACACAAGAGATTAAAGTCTCTGACATAATCATTCAGAAATCAGACCTGTTTGGTCACTTAAATAATTTTGCTCAGGCAGCTAGTGATGGCTGCTTGCAGCATGTCCCTTACTGCCCAGGTCAGGGTCACAGCTTAAAGTCTTCATTGCTGGATCTTTTTGTTTCAAATTGCAGTATTTCAAAATATGAGAGTCTGGGGATATAAATTAAAGTTCCACTGAGCCATATTCAATGCCTTTTTTAATAGAGGATGGTTTACTCTTTACTGACATGAGAACAATGAAGTCTCTAGGCTTTGTACTCTAAGGGGAAGACAACACAGGGCAAAAACTGTACCTTGGAGGAATCTTACAGAAGCATATGATGCTCTCAGAAGAGGCAAGAAGGCAGGTCAGTCCTGATCCTCAATTTAAGCTAAGCAGTATGCACACAGGACTTCTCTTATTTGACCTTTGCAGCCATAAATTGAAATGGCATCAGCATATTTTCTAACATTTAGTTGGTTTGGAAGCCAACATGATACAATCTACATAATACCCAGCAATGTTAAACTAAACCTAGTGAATGGTACATGAAGTAATCGAATAGTTGAATTTATGGGAAGAGAAATATTCTACTAGTACAGTAGTGGAATTTCAGCACCACTTGTCTGCTTTTAGGGAATCCTAGTCTCAGTGCTGTACAAGGTTTTGGTACCTAACTTTAGACAGATGTTTTTGGTTCAGGCAGCCCCTAGTACCTGATCTGCTGAAGGCAGTGTCAGTTTAAACAGTAATTTTTGACTGTGGTGGCAAAAGGCAAATGGATTTTTTGTTCTATGATTCAGTGACAGTTTTCAGCTGCTGTTCTTTAAAAAGCAGAAAAGGCATGTAGATTTAGACAGGATATCAGTAAGAAAAACATCAACAGTGGCTGGCCTTGGGCACTTGAGGATTAATAGCTCTATGCCTGTGCCAAAGAGAATAATCTTCATCGACCAAATGAAACCTCAGAATCAGACACTGAAAAAATGGTCACCACAGTTTTGCAAGTGAGGTTTATGTTACGTGATAAACTCCTCACCCTAAAACCAGACTTGGTAGCAGTGAACTCCTGGGAACCCATTGTTTGCTTCTAAGGAGGGGAAAAAAGGTTGGCTGTGAAAAAACCCCAGTCTATTGGCAGCAGGCTGATGTTCTACAAAATGCAAAACTTCGGGCATCAGAAAGCTTTTTATAGATTTACAAATCAAAGTTACTATCAGGGACTTCATTAGATGTAGGTTAAAAGGGAAGGGATATCTTTTAGATGTTTGCACATACTGTAACACAAATTAATTCAGGTTGCAGATTCTTTTTAATGCTGTTAGATCCCTTTGTATTCATAGTGCATCTGTGGGGTGACCTTGGCCAGCTGCCAGATGCCCACCCAGCCACTCTCTCACTTCCCTTCCTCAACAGGACGGGGGGAGAAAATACAGTGAAAAAGCTCATGGGTTGAGATAAAGATACTTACCAATTACTGTCATGGGCAAACCAAACTCAACTTTAGGAAAATTAATTTAATCTATTGCCCATTATAATAGAGTTGGATGGTGAGAAACAAAGACAAAAGCTGAAACCCCTTCTCTCCACCCCTCCTCTTCTCCCCGCAAGGCTGAAGTTCCCTCCTTCATTCCCGACTGATCCCCCTCTCCCCTGACCGGTGGAAGGCGGTGGGGAATGGGGAGTTGCGGCCAGCCCGTGACAGTCCCTCTCTGCCGTTCCTTCCTCCTCACGCTCCTCCTCCCTGCCCCACTGTGGGTCCTTCCCAGGGGCTGCAGTTCCTTCAGGATAAAGGTGCTCCCGCATGGGCTCCCCAGGGGCTGCAGTTCGTTCCAGGCGTGTCCATCTGTTCCGGTGTGGGCTGCCCCGTGGGCCTTGGCGTGGGGACCTGCTCCCGCCTGGGCT
>NW_010311386.1:63772-88198 GCF_000700745.2 Antrostomus carolinensis | reverse complement strand
CAATAGCATCCTGGCTTGTATCAAAAATAGGGTGGCCAGAGGACTAGTGAAGTGATCCTCCCCCTGTACTCAGCACTGGTGAGGCCGCACCTCAAGTACTGTGTTCAGTTTTGGGCCCCTCACTACAGGAAAGATGTTGAGGTACAGGAATGGGTCCAAAGGAAGGTAACAAAGCTGGTGAAGGTTCTGGAGAACAAGTCTTATGAGGAGCAGCTGAGGAAGCTGCTGCTGTTTAGCCTGTAGAAAAGGAGGCTGGGGCAGACCTTATTGCTCTCTACAACTACCTGAAAAGAGGTTGTAGAGAGGTAGGAGTTGGTCTCTTCCCAGGTAACAAGCGATAGAACGAGAGGAAATGGCCTCAAGTTGCACCAGGGAAGATTTAGATTGGCTATTAGGAAAAGCTTCTTCACCAAAAGAGTAGTCGAGCATTGGGACAGGCTGCCCAGGGAGGTGGTGTATTCACCTTCCCTGGTGGTATTTAAGACAGTTAGACGAGGTGCTTGGGGACGTGGTTTAGTAGTGGAATTGGTAGTGTTAGGTTTATGGTTGGACTTGATGATCTCAAAAGTCTTTTCCAACCACTACGATTGTATGATATTTCCAACTTTCAAGTCCCGTGGCCACTCCAACAGATCTGTGGCAGCAGGGTGCTACTGAGAGTCTTGTGGACACAATCCTTAGCACAGAAAATGTGAGGTTAGATTTCAGTGGCTGTAACTCATTATTCCTTTTATTAGTAAATAAGAAGCTATCACTGTAAATCCTACTAGTAAGAGTCCTACTGATTAATACCTCATAGTTATTGGTCACGTTTTGTGGCCAAGCATTGAGACAACTTTTAGCTTGTCAAATTTGGTGTCATGTTAGTTTTCCGTGTAGTGCGAAGTCTTTTAGGCAAGATGTTATGTGGTCTAGTGATTTTAGTGCCTTGGGCTAGCCCAAGTAGATGCTATTGGAAGGGTTTTACTTATCAACCGTACCTACACCCCTGCCCCAGCCCAAAATGAGAAATGTTTAACAGTGCTGAAAGGCATTAATTACATTTTTTAGCCTCTCAAATTCCTTGTTGATGGCATCCCAAATTGATAGTTCCATTATTTTATGTAAGGGTGATGTCAAGCTAATTGACTTATTGCCTCTGCTTTCCTCTTGTCCCTTTACATTTCAGGATTATGCTGGCAGTCCTTCAAATGCTCTTAGTTGTGCTAGTGTTCCAGGATTTGTTAAAAATCAGTATTGTTGGTACAGAGCATCTTAGCCATTTTGTTAGGTGTATCTTATGTGATGCTACCTAATTTTGAAACTGTTCACCTTTGTCAGGATGCTGCCTCATTTTTCCCTCAGTTACAAATTGTTCCTTTTCTACTGCATAAGTTTAAGAAATAGTTCTTGGAAGTATTGTTTATCTAAATACTGATACCTGTGGATGCGAAAGGGAAACCAGTCAATCTTCTAAACTACTTCAAGTATGCAGCCACCTGATTCCTTCTTCACACAACCTCCATTTTCTTCTTTCCTCTTCCAAGAATCCTTAAGGTTTGTTATCTTTTTCTATTTTATCTTGAGGATGGGGAAATTGCCACAGCAGGGAGCATTTACACCAACCTGCAGGTACCTAGGCTGATGTGGTGGTCATGGGTGGGTCCTGGTCCTTTGCATGCATTTGAAGTAAAAGGAATTGAGAAGGGCTAGGTCCTCCAGTGTGCAGCCCAAACAATAGAAGAGAACAAAACTAACTGTAATTGGTGGGACTATAGCATAGAAAATCTTCAGCCTTACATGTTGGACTTTCCTGGAGCATTGTTGAGTAGGGGAGCTTCCCAAGGAGGAGGAAAACAGCCTGTTCTGAAGGCGGCTGGTGTGAATGTTCTATAGCAGTGTCATCTTAACATGCCTCTGCTGTAGATGCATCTTCAAGCTGGATAATCAATGTGAATAAAAGCATGAATGATGTACAGAACCCCTTGTGGAAAATGAACAGTATCCAAAATATACAAAGTTGTTAGATATTAGTTTTGTTCTGTGGGGAAATGAACAGATTTAGTGTGTGTGTGTATGCTTGCATGTGAATGTACATATATATGGATGTATATGTAAATATAGAAGTATGGTTTCCTAAAGGATTCAAAAGTACCTTAAGTTAGCTATTCCTAGTGTAGTGACAGAGTAAATAAAGCAGCCACTGTGCAGTGTGGTGTGCCATCATGGAACTACATTGCCTTACCTGGGCCTTTGCTTTGCAACCACTGTTTCCCTTAATGCTTGGGAGAGACATTAAAATTAAAATTTGCCTTTAGAGCTCTGGTGGTGGCCAGTGATGGTCACCTTTTTCCAGGTTGCTGTGCTTGGCACATGGTATATAAGATTTGTGCACTACTACACTTTGCTTGATTTGAGTGAATTGTGCTAATACTTTCTGGAGTGTCTTTTTCATTTTCTTCCAATTCAAAGATTTCTTTCTATTGATTTTTTTACCATGATTGGATCTTTTGGTCTAGTTTCAGTTAGGACAGGCACTGAACTCAAACTCCCCAACAATAAGTAAAAGTATTTGTCTTCGGGCATTCCACTTCATGTCTTATGGTTAAGCTCCCTGGAGACAAACTAAAACTGGAAATAATGATACAGACCTGTAATGAGCCTTAAAAAAAAAAAAAATGTTTTAGTTAGCACAAGAAATACACAAATCCAACTGTAATAATTAAAGAACTTATTTCAATATGTCAGAGTCTCTCTCTTATATGTGGCTCAAGGTAGTGTTGAGATCCTGCATCCCCTCTCCAGTATGTGAATTCTCTTGAGACTTTGGCTGAGCAGCCCTTTCCTTTCTCTCAACAAGCCTCTTTCTTCCTGCCAGGATTTCTGTAATTTGTATCATGCCTTGCTCTTATTGTCTTCTGCTTGCTATACCAATTCTGTTGTCAGACCTTTTATTTTTATCAACCTCTTAATCTTTTTTTTTTTTTTTTTTTAAAGCCTCTGTGTATCAGCATCTAGTTTTTGTTCTGCCTCTGGGAAAATATCACTGATCTGCACCAGGTGCTTGCGGAGAGGGTAAAGAAAACCGGCTTCTCTGGGTTTCAGCTCTCCTTTTGCCTCTCTTTGAAGGTGAATCATTTGTGGTAATGACTCCCTATGGTTACCTCCCTGTGGAATTTTAGTTCGTTGTGGTAGTTAAAAAGAAATCAAATGACAGTGTACAGCCTCCCCTCCACTTTAGGGGACAGTGTGATGACGATTTATTTATCATTTTTGTTTCAGCAGGAGCTATGAAGCCCTGTCAAAGATCTGGACTCCACTGTGCACGTGAAGGCTGTGTGATGTAATGGAAAGATGGTCACTGTCTCGGCGAATTTGCAGTTGAGGTGTTGAAGCATTTTGCTTTCATGTGCCAGGAGTGTTTGAAACTGTTTAACTGAAGGAGAGAGGGTGACCTGGGACAGGGGTGCAATAGCAGGTCCCTAGAGAGACACTGTGAAGGGGGTCTTTGATGGATTTGTATGGTACATTACTCATGCAACAGTATGTCAGGTGTTAAAAACCCAGGAGTGAAAGGAACAGGCAACAGTAATGGACTTTGTTAGCAGAAAGCAATGATTACAAATTGCATCCAGGAGCCTGCCAGATAAACAGTTCGAGAGAGAACATGACCAATACAAGAGCAATGATGCTTCATTAAAATCAGCTCTTCCTGTCATGTGCACAACTGCTTCACAGAGAGGAGGACTGTGGCTGTGTGTATTATGGAAGACCCAGACAAGCAGGCTGCAGAGTAAACTGTCATGTGCTATGACACTGGGTAATGCAAATCAACTCTGTTCCAGGAAAGCCATTTCCATGTTAGCCTCTACATGAAAATTATCTGACTTGAACAAGGGTTTCTTTATAAAGTTAAGAGAATTATTCCTAAGGATTGGAATTTGTCTGTGTCATGGACAAATGGCCAGAATGGACTTTAAAGTGCAGTTAAAAGATGAGATAATGTGCAACAAGCACTCTTTTTATAACCAGCAGCGCAGAAAGGAGCATGTCAGCTTAAAAAGTGTATTTCTGTCTGAACAGTCTAACCTGCTGTTTGACAAATAATGCGTGGCGTTACTGCATTTTTCAGTGATTAAAGAAGGAAAATACCTCTCTGCCCGTTCTGCTCCGGGTTTGACACTTTGTGCGTGCTCAGTGTTGCTATTCCTGCACGTAGTCGGTTGCTCAGTCCCCTTACGGCTTGAGTGGGTGATTCAGAGCTCCAGGAAACCCCAATTGCTTTTGTTTTGCTTTTAATCTGGATGGCACTTGGGAGCAACACTTGAGCCCGCTTTTTAAAGCAGATTTTGAGTTCAGAGAATCTCCTTAAAGTTTGCTTCCTGTGATTCTTTCATCCTGTCTGTTTGAAATTTTGCTTTTCCTTTGGCTTTGTTTGGCATCTATTCAACTACCTTCTGTTTTGTAGTAGGTATCAGCTTTTGTTAGTGGCCTACGATAGCTTACTCAGGGTGGTGATGGTGATTGACTGCTCAAGCACACTGAAAGGTGATTGAAATAATTTCACTGCCCTTCCTGTCTCATGCCTGTGGCTGCTAAAGGGTATTCTGCTAGTGTTGGGGTAGGGAATAAAAGTTACGTGTTTTCCTTGCTCTGTCTGCTTTGTCTCTTACAAGATGAATTCACATTATGAAAAGGACTGAGTGACTCCTCTTTCCTGCAGACTAGACTCTTGTCAGTCCACAGGTACTCAAGAAGTCATGAATAAGGTGCAAAGGAAAAGAGGAGACTGAGTTTATTTTCTATATTTCCACAAGCCTTTGAACCCTGTTTCTCTACTTCCACTCACTGTTCATGTGTGCAGGAGCCTTGAGGTTGTAAGGATTGTCCCTTCTTCCTTTCAGAAATTAATGATGTTGTTCCTTGGTGACCACAGTGCTTTGCTGCTTTTCATGAAGAGAGCTCCTGACACCCTTCACTTTAATTCTGGTGATATTAAATCAATGCAGCAAAACACAGAGCTCTGGGCTTGCGCTATTTAGATACAGGTGTGGCATCTTCTCTTGTTTAATTCTGGAGCCTTGTAGCCAGCACTGGTGCTATTTCATGATGTTGCAGATTGTCATTTGTTCCCTGATGCATTCTCACTTCCAGTGGGTCCTTCTATGCTTCTTTGTGTGCCTGGTTCAGCCACCTGCCAGGACATGAGATCACTCTTCCAGAGGTGTTTGTGCCTCCTTTGTACCTGAATCTCTCACTTCCAGTGGGTCCTTCTATGCTTCTTCGTGTGCCTGGTTCAGCCAACTGCCAGGACTCATGATCACTCTTCCAGAGGTTTTTGTGCCTCCTTTGTACCTGAATGGTGTGTGTGTGTCAAGTGTAATTTAATAACTTGTGGTGGCTTTAATTTGTTATTGGGAGTGATAGAAAATGAGAGAAATGGAGAAATGAGAACCTGAGCAAAAAAATTAAAATAAAGAGGCATCCTTCCTTCTTATGGCATCAGAGTACTCCCAGTTTTTAAGTCATGGGGAGCAGGCAGAGCCTCCAGTATTAATTTCAAGTTTATCATAGTCTGTGTGGTATGTACAGTATTATAGCATCTTTCCTGTAATTAAGGGTCAGACAACGTTGTCATTGTCACCCCCCCTACTATAATGGATTAGAACGTCCATAAAATAACTAGCTATGAACTGAAATTTTTATGTGCGCTCTCAGACTGAGAGCCAGCACTTCCTTCATTTTTAATCTGGCCTATTTAATTATAGGCGGGTCTGAGAGCACCACAAATTAAGGTTGTGTGATGCTCCCATTATACAATTCTATTTTCAATTGCCTATTGCTTTATCAAACTCTAAGCAGCTGGACTTGGAGTTTTCCAGGCTGGTGTCTGATATAGGTAGAATTATTGAAAAATTTCAGTTAAAATTAGCCTCTTAATTTCTGAGACAATAGCTAAGAGAAAATATTGGTTTGCTTGTTTTATTTTTTTGGATCTTTCTGGATTGGTTTTTTAAATTAGCCTTTAGAGGCAATGTTTGATTTTTATTTTTTTTTTTAATTAGCTTTGATGCAGAAATTCAATATTTCATGAGAGGAGGTAGATGTACTTTTTTGCCTTTCTCATGCAAATTTGGGCAAATTGTAAGTCTTTGAAAAATTGCAGTTAGCACACATTCACTGGAATCTCTTATGCTTATATATAATTTTAAGCTAACATTTCTGATTCTGTCTTTGCTAAGCGTATTCCTGCCTTTTGTCTGTGCTGACTGTTGACCAGGCAGCCAAGTCCCTGAGAGCAGTTCAGCTTGCTCCAATTACAGGGACTGAGAAAAGCATTTCTGTAATGGATCCCCTATGTGATAGCACCAGTGAGGCTTGGGTGCAAGAGCTGCAAGCAGGGAGTCTGTCTCACCTCTCCACCAGCCCTTTTCTCCTCGACTCACCAATCAACTGCATGCAGTGCTGCTGGGGAGGAGGGAAAGGCTGTGTACCATGGGTGTTGCAGTGATAAGAAAGGAGGGGACTTGTGCAAGCAGTCTGGTAAGAATGGGGTTAGGGGAGGAGAAACTGGGATAAATTGCTGTGTGGAGGAGAGTAAATGGCTCATATAAACACAAGTGGGACTGTGTTTGGGAAGGGATCAGTTGGGAGCTCATGATGGGAGATGAGGTGGTGGCTGGATGAGGGGAGCAGTGCAGGTGTTCTCAAGTGAGAAGCAGAGATTGGGACTGGCAGTGGGTCTGCAGATGAGGAAGAGTGGGGATGTGGTGGTGCTGCCACAGGAGCCGATAAAGGGCTCATTGGTGAGGTGTCACCAACCAGCAAAGAGCCTAGCATTTTGGTTTTGGAACTCTTGACTTTTGCTGTTTTTACTCTCTGAGGAAGCATTAGAGAGACCCTCTGGCAGCCTGTGCCTCGCAGCTCCCTTCCGTGAAAGACAACCTGCTTCTTCTGTCAGCTCTGCCATTAGCTCACTTGGCAAAGGTCTTTGCCATAGTCCTAGGGTGTTTTGATGACCTCTGGGGATGCAAAATGATGCAAAGTGATGGATTTTTAATGAGCTTTTCAAAAACCTGAGAACTTGCACAGAAAACTGCATTAAAGGCACATTGTTGAGGTTGTAAAGTCAAGCACGCACAAGTTAGGAAATTCCAGAACAAAGTTGGGCTGTGGACCATTAATTCAGGCTCTCTGTACATTATGAAATGATCTCTGGCGCTCTGGTCACATTTGTTTCTGGTCAGCAGGACCTCTGCCACATTCAGAGCACTGGATAGATGATGGGCCCTTAATGTTAACTTGAAAATAAATAATAACTTTAAAATGACTAATTATTTTATTTATTCAGTTATTTCATGTGCCATGTAATCATGAGGTCTGTCTGCATTTATCCAGAACTGGCTAAAGGGAGGTGAATTATCCCTGCAGTCTGTCAGAGCTGCTCATTTGAAACTACAAGTGGGGAAGGTGCCTGGAGGTTTTTTCCAGGACCTCTTTTTGTACGTGCTTTGGTGCCTGCCATCTTGCTGTATGTATGCTGACAGGCTTGCCTCTAAAAGGGAGGAAGGACTGTGTTCCCCACCTTGCCTTCAGTCAAGGAATACAGCTTGGGCCCAAAAGCACTGGGAGACATTGAGCTTCTTGAAGGAATTTTGTCTTTCCCAGGGCTTTCCCTGGCAGGGTGCATCTCTGTGCAGCCCTTGTGCCAGCTGGTTCTTAATAGCACTGAGTGGCTCTGTATGTACTGTTGCTGTTGAGGAATGTGGTACAGAACTCTGAACTCTAAAACCAGTTCCCTGACAGCAAGAGACATCCAGCAAGCTGTCTGATAGACCAGAACTGCGTAGATTAAAAAATGAAAGGCAACTCAGGTATGATGCACCAGTGGAAATACAACTTGGCTTTGCCTGCACAGCACATCACTACTTGATGTGTGTTCTAGATAACACTTCAGGAATGCAGCCACCACAGCATTGCAACACCTTTTTGACCCTATGAAATAATGGACCACTGGCCAAGTGAGTACCGTTATGGCAATGAAAAGCCAGAATGATCAGTCTCCCAAGCAGATGTTCATCCCTCAACTTACACAGGAAACTGCATTCCTCATCCATACCGTTGTTCCTACTACGTAGGAATGATTGAGATTCACACAGAAACAAGTGGCATGTTTTCCACAAATGGAGTTGCATCACTAGGATATGAACTTGCATAGCAACTAGGAAGGTTAATTAAAACTGAAACTTCATGTCCTTTTAATTATGCAGTTAAGATGTCCAATTACAAAATTAAGATCTGTGATTACGTAGGGAGGAAGAAAAAACTTTACATAATTTTACTATGGTTTCTAAAAACTATATTTCCAGCAATGCACCTCTTTATGCAAACTTTAGTCTTCCTGGCTGAAGCAAGAACATTTATGGCCTTGAGGTGATACCATTTTCTTGTGTGCCTCATGATATCTGTGTGAATAAAAAGGGGGGAAATGAAGTTGGTCCTTAAGAAAGGTTATAGTACCAGTGGTCCTAGGGAGTGAAAGGAAGGCTCGGCCTGCAGTTAAGGCAGCAGGGCTGTCATACGAGAGCTGAACTTAGCTATCAGCTCTGACCCAGGCTTCCTGTGGACATTGTGTATGGTCTCACATATGCACCAGACCTCAGATCTACTGTGAGTGCTCCTCCTGGTGAGGAGACCACACTTTGCATCCACCTCCTTTCCCAAGGATATGTGTTGCTATAAGGACACAACAGACACTGCTTCTGTTGACCTCCATTGTTTTGTTTAAAGGTTTTAGGCCAGTGATGTAGGGCTGAAGCTGTGGATTTATGACTCTCTTTCTTTTGCTCTTTATTTGGACAAGTCGCTGCCAGTGTGAAGGTGAGAGAGGTGATGAAATATTGTCATTGGCCTGCTGTATGGACCATCTGTCTCTCCCAGGGCTACTCTGGAGCATGATGAAATGTGTTGCTTTTCTGTATGGGCCTTTTAATTTAATTGACCTGGATTCACTGCTAATTGTTTTTTCTTTTTTTTTTCTTTTTCTTATTTTTTTTTTTAAAGTCAAAGCAAACTCCAAAACTTTAAACACACCATGACAGCCTGGAACCTTATTGCAACCTGTCCTTTGGGCCTATTGGTTCTCTTAAGATAAGAGGCACTAAAAAAAAAACCCAACAAACTGTTCAGCAGACCAGAACTGTATGGATTAAAAAATTATTCTCAGCAGATAGATGAGGTATAAATTTAAAATTGAGCATATAATTTAGTCTTTCCTGCACGTTATTCCTGGTGCATTAGCAAATGTTTCAATGAAATAATAATCCTATGGTCATTTAGGTTTTGCATCTGGAAAGCATCTGCCCTTGTGGAGGCAGATGGTGCAAGCGTGTGTAATGTCTGTCTTTTTCTTGTGCAATTATGTCAAAATTAAAACATGGGGAGTGCATGCAAGTGATTAAGGAGAGCAAGTGTTACATGGAAGTTCTCATTATCTCTGAAACTGGTATTACAGCCCTACAAATTCATAGTTAACAAGTATAGATTTGTTGAGCTGGAAAATGAAATTGCAGTACTCAAATAGCCTTATCCCAAACTGAGTGAAGTCTCTCTTGAAGCTTACCTCTAGCATGTGCTGAAATTATACTTGTGGATATTCTGTACCTTTTTTTTTTTTCTTTTTTTTTCTTTTTTTTTTTTTGAGGAATAGTAGTAATTTCCTACTCTGAGCCTGGTATTCTACACACACAACCAAGTTTATTTCCTTTTCACCAGGGGAACTGATAGGTAACAGTAAAGGGCAATTTGGTAACCTTTTGTTGACCAAGGTTAGAACAGGTTATAAGAGGGATTTACTTTCCCCATTTTTCTCTCCTCTTCTTTGTGAGAGTGCTTCAGGACCTGCCTGCCTTTTGGGGTTGGACAGCTGATTTAATTGTGTTTTGCTTTAGTGAGTACACTTTCTGGAGGTAATAATGAGGTGCTTGTATCTACTTGGGGTGATACCCACTTCAGCTGCAATACTTGCAAGACCTGGGTTCTGTGTGTTCCTCTTTCATAATGGGACCAAATAATGATTTTTCTATCTTAAATATCCTGAGCATTAGACTAGAGGAAAGACTTATGTGATGGCAGCTTTCCAGTGACCCTGCTGCAGTATTTGTAATGCAAAATTTCCCAGAGAAGGCTAAGAGCAGAAAGTCTACCTCTGTAGTCAGCCAAGGGATATCATCGTTTTGGTGAGACTCTGTTGTCCAGGCAGTTCTCCCAGGAATGCTTGTGTATTTTTATATAAGCCATCATTGTAACACTGGGGAGGCCACCATTGTTTTGTATGTTATCACTACTTTGTGAGCAAAATCTATCCCAGTGGTAACTGGGATCTGCTGTGGATATATGTAAATAGAGGCAAATAGGTGAAAATGCATGATGGTTATCTCTTGTTTGGCAGAAATTATTTCCATTATCTCAGCAAAATACTTTGTTTTCCTACTCAGTCTTCCAAAGTAACGCACCTCCCAACAGTGAGATTAAATAACATCACTTTATCTCTGTGTCCTAGTTTATAACTTTCAGATATTATTAAGTTGTGCATCTTGATGTAGAAGGAATGATGCGCTCTCTCTATTGAGAGAAGTCTGGGGTAAATTCAATGATATGTTGAACTCTATGATGTAGAATTGGCAACTCTGTAATATTATCTGCTACACAAATTGATTACACTTAATGGTAGATTGTGCAATACTTTTTCTTGCAATACTGACCTGGATGGGCAGATGGCTAGTTCTGTTGATTATATATCCATCACAACTTATGTTAATTATCTGTTGATTTTAACTCTTTCTCCTTATTTTTTGCATGGTGTTTTGTGGAGAGAAGTTAATATTTCGGAAAGCTTAAATGTGCCTTGCTGGCCTACAGGAATGTATTTGGCATGTTATTTTTCTTTTAACAGTCATGTTTAATATATACAGAGAGCATCTAGCTCTGAGAGGCCATTTGAACGTCTTCAAAGAGTTATTGAATTGTTTATTGATCTGCTTCATTACTGCTGTTCCTCTGGTTCCTTTTGATGTCTTGTCACTTTGTTCAAAATATAATGCCAGGGTTTAAAATTAATAGTTGAGCAGGAAGTGCTACATGTGTAAATATTAGGGTATGTTTCTCCTTTGAGTGAGAATGTGCTAGATTGTCCAGTAAATATTGCAGCCATCACAGCTTTATCCTTTTCCATGCCCCTCCCTTTGCACAAAGGCTCCTTCCTCTCTTAAGAAAACAAGTGTCTGGGGTTTTGTCTTTTAGGTTTTATAACAGTCTAATCTCTTATTCTGCCATTGGAAGCTTATAGACTAGTTTCCTGCTTAGGAAAATAAATTTGATTAATTTTCCCTTCTTCCCTTCAATCTTTTCCATGTGTCTCTTATATTTCTTAAATTCAAACCTTAAAATTGCCTACTGATTTTTTTTTTTTTTTCCTTTCATTAATTTATCTAATCATTTTTTTTGAAGCTTTTTAAGCTTGTGGAATAGACAACATCCCATGGCAAGGAGTTCCATAGTTAGTATATTGATTACTTGGAAAAGTTTTTAATTTTTAATCCTGCCGCCTGAGTATTCATTTGTGGATTTTATTATTTTTTTTTTTAAATAGAGGGTAATAATTCTTTATTTGTTTTCTAAGCCATGTAAGATCTTAAATATAGTCGTCATATTCTGCGTCAGTTGCTTCTTTTCCCAGGATTAAGTTTATATCCTGTTTGTTTATTCCTTCTACAGAAGTCTTTCTGTATCTTTGGTCATCTTGGTCACATCTCAGTATCTTTTCTATTTCTAGATTTTGCATTTGACTTAACTCTTCTAGTCCATTGTCTGGTCTTCTACCCTTAGTGTGTACCCACAGCAACAGCAGGAGTTTGCCTGATGTCAGATTAATTTTTGTGATAAATTAACATAGAAGTGCGTTAAGTGGCAGAGTGAGAAATAATACTTCCCACTGGTGATAAGGCAGGCTCAGAACTGTTTAATTTAGATGTACAGCTTCTCCAGATGAATGTCTTGACTGCCTGCAAGGCAAACCTGCCTGTTGGCACTCTTCCAGCTTCTAGGCCACCTCCCTTTCCCAGCAATAAAACCCCCTGTGCTTAACACACAGATCTGTGAGTCACTGGCCAAGTGAGTGTCATGGGTGTGCTGAGTAGCCGACAGTTCAAGTTATTGGTTGCTTCTGGCTGAAAAGGACAGGTTTGTGCTGTGAAGATTCATGTGTTGCTGATGTTCATTGTGCATGACACAGGACAATTTTTATTTTTTTTTATTTTTTTTAAAAGAAGCCCACAAGTCACCTCTTCCTCTCTCTCCCCTACCCAAAATGGTGGAAATGAGCTGAAATATTGAAGGGGTTGGGGAAAAGGCTCTTAAAATAACATTTAATGTTGTAGAACATAAGCTGTTGCAATCAGAAATGGCCAAAGTCAAGGTTACCTGTCCGATGTTAGATCTTCCTTTTGCGCATGCAGCACCATCAGTCTTCAAGCATTTGCATACTGTTTTGTTTTCTGCAAAACTGCAAATATTTCAACAATACCAGAAATATTGTGAAATTTTAGGGTAGAGCTAGATGTGTTTACTGATGATATTTTTTGATAATTTTTTTATATTTATTTGATATTGATGATATTTTTTTTCCTTTTGGCCCTACCCTTTCATTGTTATATTTCAGTGTGTAGCTTGACCACAGTACTTCTGTTTCCCATCTCATTATAAACCATGTTTCCTTACCTTTTGAAAACCTACTTCAAATGTAACTGAAGAAAAAGCATCAGAGAAAACCACATTAGGAGGCGAAAAAGGGAAGCAAACCCTCTTGCAGCTGCATGGAGCTGCAAGATATGGTCAGAAGCTGATGAAGATGAACCGCTTATCTAAGTGTAAAATAGTCTTCAGCACCTGGATGTTTCTTGCCTTGTGAAACTGGGTGCACTGCACTCATCCGTTCTGCTTTTAAAATATTTGGTCATTGCATTGTTTGCTTTGTGTAGGGTAAGGCTCTGTTACAGTCACGTTTCACTTTGCACTACGTGGAGTTGAGGAATCTATAGTGTCCACTCTACAGTGAAATTAGCAGTTAACTGTAGCCCAGCCTGGTATTTTGTCATCTGCCATGTATTTTACAGTGAAAACATCCAGGTTATAATGCTGCAAAATTGATGGATTTCCATGGAGAGAGATGTTAATCTTTTCCTCTGTTTACATACAGAAGATGAGGACTTTTCTGTGACAAAAGGAGACTTTAGGAAGGTTTCAAACAGCAGCAAAAAAAATCCTCTCTTTGGGGAAAAAATGTATCATGTAGGCTGTTTGTCATTTTGAAGTTAAAACGTTCTTTTTATCCCAAGAGTATTAGCTGTTTCAATAAAGAAAAACTCTTATTTTTTTTTAAAAGTGGCTAAGTAACCAAGAAGTCAATATGTATAAAATGTGTAATAAATGTCAACAACTGTGCCTTTATTCCACAATACCCTGTCATACTGAAATAATGCCCATGCATCGACTGAAGACACATCATTTCAATTGAGAGAGTTTGTGTTTGTGAAGGAATGTACTGCCCCATTAAAAAAAAAAAAAAAAAAAGAAAAAGCTGCTGTTTAAAAATGATCAGCTCTATCTTCTGATTATGATTTTTGTAAAATATCTTCATAAAAGAAAACCCATTAAGCAGATAGGTACTGTGCTACAGGAAATCTCAGGAAATGGAAATACAAAAAGCTGCTGACTTGATACTTAAATCCTATTCTGCTTTGCTGATCATGTGATATTTAATTATCTTAATTTTATATATTTCAATTCACAACATCATTCTTTTATTTCCCTACTTCTGGGTCCTTTCTCCCTCTTTTTTTTCTCCTTCCTTCTTCCTGATCCCCAAGAATTGTGTGCTGTTTGCTCATTAGGTTAAAACAGAATATTCCTACCCATATCATGTAGGGTGTTTCAAATGAGGCATGAGCTGATTATTAGACCTGAAGGAGAGGTCCAAGTCATAGCAATGGGGTAGCATTGTCAGGATCTGAGGGCATTGCTTCTGTTGTCTCTCTGTTGCATCATTCAGATGACTTGGGGACTTGATAGACTAAAACAGTTGATATCACAACCACTACACTATATGGAGTTCACCGTTGTTATTTTGGGCTAGATTTAATTTGCTCCCCAGGACTAAAGAGTTTCACTGCATGTGGTGAGAGATGAAGGATCAGAGCCGAGCTTCAAGTTGAATTTCCTCTCAAACTGTAGTTGAATGTGCTAAAACTGCCCCAGACATGGAACCATCATGCAAGGGGAGAGCTTTAAAACTATACTATTGCTCTGAGCTAAGGTGTTAATATAGACACAGCCTTTAATAAAGATCTTTTGCCATGGTCCTCCTGGTAATAGTGTTCAGCATGATAATATTCAAAATTATTGTGTCTTTGGCTAATCAAAACTGCTGCTGCTAGCTCTTGCTCTTTTAGGTTTCACTAATTGAAGTCCACTAACTTAAATCCATTGTTTGTATTAAGAAAGGGAGAGGGGAGGAAAAAAAGACTTTGGGGTTGGGTTTTTCTTTTCCTTTTTTTCCCAGTATTGTCCCTGTCAACATGCCACAGTTTCATCTGAAACAAGGGATGCATGAAGCTTTTTCAGTCTGGGTTTTGTTTCCCTATATTTTTTTATCTTTGTTTAATTTGCTGACTGGCAGCTGGAAAATCACTTAATCAGCATATCTGGCCCAAATACTAGGCTTGACTTGAACATACTGACAGTGTCTTGGCTCATGCACAACTGAGACTAGTTTGAATTCTTGCTCTTTGATCTGTATAGGTAGCGGTGATGGAAGAAGAAGAAAATAAGTCTGAAGATCTATCTTGTTCCCTTCCCAGCTGTGTCACAGTAGTCAAAACCCAAATGCCTATTTTGATCTCATTTGTAACCTCACGTAGCTTTAGAGAGTCACTTCTGACTTACAAGACCTTCTGTGGGAAGAGAACCAGCTCTCTATTTCCACTGCTCAATCTGCAGGCCTGTGTTTGAATTCCTTTGTTGTTTTGCCCTCTCTGAAGCAGCAGTGTATTGCATTTATTTCTGTGACCTAAGGAGCTGCTGAGCAATGTCACCACATTGACAATTCTGTTTGGCCAACACAGAAAGCATCTTCTCATTCTCTGAATCCAGGGAAGTCATCTGAACCAAATACTGTGATATGCCCTATCATGACAAGATCCAAAATTAACTTATTACCTCATTTTTTTCCAGGTACTCCACCTCTGCATTCTCCAAACTAAGCAAAGTAGGGATCCGACATCCTCCACCTCTTCCTTTTGTTGGAAACCTGCTCTTTTTCCGTGAGGTAAGATACGGTTTTCTTTGTGTCTATCCAAAGTGATGGGAAGAGTGGATAGGAGGAAGGAGAAACTGCAATGAATCCTACACTTCAACGGTGGTATCTTTCAAGCATCTCCTTTTGGAGAAAACAAGCAAAACTCTGAATTTTGAGTGAACTGGTAGAAGCAGTTGTGTGCAAGCAGCTCTAATTTCAGGGTAAAATAAACTTGAGGGAAAGAAAATGTGTAAGCTCCTGCAGTTAATTACTTTAGCTTTTCCAAGAAAGTTCATGCCCTCAGTGAAACAAACTTAGTCATGGGAATAGAGCAGATTACGTTAACTAGCCCCAACTGGTTTGTTCTGAGTGGTTTTGGCTCCTACGACCTTTCTGTTTGTTTGTGCTTTTCCTGATTATTATTTCCACGTTTATTTTAAAGCTTGTAATATTGCTTGCTCCTAAGCAGTAACTGGAATCGGGTACCACTGAACCACTCTGTGCCCCCAGTGTTGCTATCCTCATCCCATTAATCTGCTAACACTGTTCCTTTTTGTTCCTTGCTTGATTTCAATAATGCTTCTGAGGGTCCAAGATATCTTAATAGTGAAGAGCTGCTATTTCTCTGGTTGGATACCACAGTAAAATTTCTCTAGTGCATCTCTTGCAGTTCATCAGCTTTTCAGGAAAACTGGGCTAACTCCAGATGCTGCCTGATTTCCTCTTCCAAGTGCATGGTCATCAATATCCATGCTGAGATTTGAATTATTAATGAGAATATAGTGCCTCTTACCTTGGTCTTTGTGGTGATTGTTCTGTCAATATCTGTCTTGTTATTAGGTGAATTCCATTTAAATACCAGTTTTACATGTACATCTGATTTCATTTAGAAAATAGTATAAAAGGTAGACTTGATCTGCTTTTGTTTAATTTGAACTGGAATTGACAGGGTGACTTTAACATACAGGGGATGCTGGTGGTGTGGAATACAGACCAGTTCATCCTCACTCTTCTGATTTAAATTCACCTGGATAACATGAAGCTACTTGTTCTGTAACTGGTGACAAAAGTCCAGTTATCATTAGGCACCTGCTAACACTTTCTGTAGGAAAAGGTGCCTGGAGAGTAAGTTATTTTGATATGTTGTACATAGGCTTACCCTGTACCAGTGTACAAGTGGAAAGTCTTTGTGAACTGCTATCTGTGATGTTAGGCAAACTTAATTACCAGGATTACATTCATTAAATTCACTTACAGTGGGCTAATGAAGAAACTTTATTTTACTAACTTTTAGGGGAAGGGGAGAAAGTAGCCATGAAACCGTATCTTGGAGTACCAAGAATAATAATTCCAGGCAGGGTTTTTAAATAGAGTTGAGTGATGCAAAATCACAAGCTCCACCAGGCTCTGTGTTCAACACTACAAAATTTCACCATCCGTCTTCTCTACAGTCCTATCGCTGCTGGTAGGAACAGGCAGGGATAAGTCCAGGGTCTTCTCAATTTTTCTTTCTTCCCTCATATATTCTGCCATGTTTTCTGGATCTGCTCCTGTGGCTGCTTTCTTCGAAATAGTGCCCATAGCAACGCGCTGGTAATAGGAGGGCTGCTTTTATACTGCAAGCCGCTCTCCACCAGAGCGTTTTCAGGGACACAAGTGCTCTCACTGCAGTCAGTAGAGGACAGCTTCCACTTTCCTTTCCCCAGCAGGGGAGAACTGGAGGCTGCCCATCACCTTACTGGGGATGGTTTTAAGGGCTCACCTGTGTGGGGCAGATAATGATTGCTAGAAACTTAAGGAAAAAATAGAGGAAGAGAGGGAGTCCCTTTGACCCAATCAAGTAAATGTAGGACCTGGGAACTGAAGATGTTAAATATCAAAAGCTCTCAACAAAATTGTGGGAGTAAGCAGTATTTTTCAATTTGTAATGGCATAAATTCAAGGATTTGCTTGTCTTCTCCTTTACTTGGATGTAAATCAGAAGTCCCAGTTTTGCTCTGCTGTACATGTGAACAGAGCATCAGGCATTAGCATCCTTGTTTTGTTATTATTATTATTATTATTCTGTACATGTGCCTGAAAACAAATGAACAATGCAAGCAGGGTTTGGCCAGTAGTGCTGGGTTTGTGGGGTTTTTAATAAACTTTCAAATATATTTAAAACAAGAAAATGTTTTCTCCATGAGATTTTTTTTTTTTTTTTTGAAAGTTATTTCAGACATTTCTGGAACAGAGTATTTTCTTTGAGTAAATTAAGAGTTACTGTAATATAGTGTCTGAGAGGAAGTATGGAAAGTTAAGGGTCTAAGGGAAACACAGCAGGAAAGACCTAGCTGCATCACAGAGAAGCTGAATTGGGGAAAATAAACTTATTTTACTATAAGTTGCCCCTTTTCTCTCAAGTACAATAAAGGGACATAATCACACCCTGAAACTAAAACATATCCAAGTTAATCAGCTTATCTCAAAAATGAGAAGATAGGAAATTATTGCAGTTCTGCAGCTGGGAAATTATATGAGTCCAAGAAATTAGATTAAAAATTCTTCCATTGCATAAGAACAACTTGTGGTGGGTAAGTCTGATGTAATAGTAAATATGATTAGGCTGTTTAAAAAAAGCAGCAAGTTCAATTTTCCCAGTAACCAAGCAGACTTGCTGCAGACAGACTGCTGCTTTGCTAGAAGCTCCTGACTGTTTCCCCCACCTCTCTATGTACTGCGTTTTTCCTACTAGTTGGTGGAAAAAATGAGGTTTGTTTGTGATAGCCACCTAACGGGAGACCGAAGGGTACACACGGCGTGGACTTTCACACACGGATTTTCATGGGCTTTGGAACAACAGCTTGCAGAAGAACTAAACAAAACTCCCCTGTTAATTCCTGGGCTAATGATTTTATTACGTGACAAATGCTCTGAAAACAGAAGGCACATGCGCTGCATTACCCTTTCTCTCGAAGAACTCCGGCAAACACTTGACCTGTTGCTATGGCTGTGCTGTGCTTTTCTCCCCCTTTCCCATCTCTTTTCTGAAAAGGAAGCTACTCTGTTTTTAAATGATTGGCTCTGACGTTTGCATGGCTGTGGTTGCCGGGTACTGTACCTCTGTGCACTGTGCCCTACTCGGCCTTCCGGGGATCAGTGCTGTGCTACTGCAGCCTTGGGGCTGGTGTCTCTGGTGTTTTGGGGCGGTGGTAGGTGTGTGGTTGGCTGCCTTGTTTTGGTACTTGGTAGGCGGGACGTGCAGCTGTGCCCTGTGTACAGTTGGGTGATGTGCTTTGGGTCTTTATAATGGCGTGATCATGTGCTGCTTTCCTCCTATTACTCCAAGCAAGCTCCAGTGATGCTTTTGAGTGGCTGTGTGCTTGTATCCCTGCCTTGCATTTTAATGAAAGACATCAGTCTCTTTAGCCTCTCTCTGCTTGGACAGGATACTCTTTGTTTACTGTTTATTTCTGCCTGGCCTACTTGTAGATCCTGGGCTACCCCAGAGTGGCCCACTTCTGCTGAATGGAAGTGGGAGCTGTGTGGGTGCTTTGTCTTGCTTTCAGTTTGGGATCTGGCTGGGCCATGTTGTTTTACGGCTGATGGGTGGGAGTGGAGATGGGGAGAGTGCAGGGAGGAAGCAGAGAGCAAACATGATCTTTTTCCACTACACATCTGACAAAAGCATCCTTTGAGTTGGACATAAAGAAAAATAAAAGACAGTGTTCTTACAGGAGTGAAATTAACCCCATATCTAATTTTCAGCCTAGAAAGCAGTGTGTCAGTGCTTAGAGAGGCTGCTGCAGCATTTACTATTCTGGAATTTAATGACACAGCATGTAAACCCAAACAAGGTTGGAGAGAGGCAAATGGTGAGGGGAGAAAAGAGGGGGAAAAGAGGGAAGGGAAGAGGAGGAACTCTCAGATAGGCTGAGGACCTGGATTTAATTACAAGAATAATATGGCTTACACTGACAGTGAAACCCTGCATGTGGTTTTGTGTTGCCTTGTGCAGATAAACAAGAGAGGAATGGGATAGGGAGCGTGTGTTTTGCCACTTGATAGCTATCTGTGTGGAACCAGAAAGGGCGACCATGGCATCACTAATCAACCTGGCTTTATCTCCCCCAGTTGGCTCTGCTGTGGGCTGCTGACTGCCCGAGCTGACCTTCCGGAGTGCCTCGGGTCTTCTCTTTTGTCCTGGAAACGCCCCCCTCCCTTGACTGGGAGGCCTATGTATGCATGTGTTTCATGTGACTGAATACAAGTGGTACAGATCTAAACCCAGCCGTGTCACAGTCTGCAGCATGACAGAAAACCTGGGGTTAGACATGTTTTTATGTGTATATTCATATGTCTATAAAGCCAGTCTCTCTCCCCTTCAAATATGTGTATTTTCCTAGTTTCAGCTCATACTCTGTGCTACCTCCTTTGATCAGACGTTAGTGCTGTCAGATACCCTGACAAAGTCAGTACAGTACCTGTTTGCGGGGAACCAAATGCAGGAAATCCAGATGTCACAATTAGCTGTCTCCCACTTGACTAAATGCCATTTGCACCCTTCAGCAAGAGCTGGACGTTTCTCAGAAGAGTGTTGGGTAGAGCTGTGCTGTAGCTCAACCCAGCTTCTCCCTGAGTCTGTGGGATCTCAGCAGGGTGAACCTGCTTCTGGAGGAGCAGTGTGTATCCCTCAGAAACCCTTCTGCCAAGGCACAATGTTCTTTGCTTTTTTGCACTTGATGTTTCTGATAGCTGTGTTTGCAAGGTGTTTCTGAATGTCAACTTCAAACAATGTTTATGGAAGCTAGAGACAGTTTTAGGATACACAAAGCAACCGGCAGGTTTTATGTGACAGAAAAAGGGGATGAATCATTGCTGCTTTTCTGGTGAGTAATGGTGACCCAAGCCATGAAGGTGGTAGTGGTCATGATAGATGCTTTTGCTCTTTTGGACTCTACTGCTTTTCCTTTGAGGGAAGAAACAGGTCCCTTACATATTCCAAGGAATGGCACGTTGACTGTGTGGCTTCTGCCTAGTACATCTGCCACATCTATTTGTGTTGCAGGGCTGGGTGTTTTCTGTTGCTCTCAGCCATTTCCCCTAGAAGGAGATGCAGCCTTTGCTGACAAGCAACATCATGCTTTTGGTATTCTTTGAGCCAGGTTTTGGTGGGTCCTTTTGGCATGCTTTCTGCTTACTTTATTAAATACTGCATGAGGTGAAGAGGCAATGGCTGAGGCAACTGCTAGCTGTATGTGAAGGACTTTATCTGTTAAAGTGGAAAGGGGATGATGATCTCCTTGGCAGCAAAGTGAGTGAGAAGGAAGACTCTAACAATTCTCCTGGCTTTCTCTAGACTCCCAATGTGATTTTGGGCAAGTCTGACTGGAGCAAAACTTTCTTATTTCTGGGTAAGCAAGTCTGTCTTTTGCTTCACCTTGGGTATCTTTTTACTCACCTGCATGATGTTATGAAATATGGGTCTGATTTTTCATCAGGTTATGGTGAAACACTTTGACCAACTTTTCGGGGGACTTTCTTCAGTAGATTTGGGGAGACTGGTATCACTGGGACTGGGCCGCTTGAAGGCTGGAGGAAGATCAAAAGATTTGGCAATAGTCACAAAGTGGGGCTGTGAATCAATGCCAGGTCTGAGCTCTAGTCTATAAATGAGGGTGTGTGAGTAAGCTGAGTCCCCAAGATAGCAGTGTGGAAGGACACTTCTCTGCTGTTGCATTCCATCCTTGACCAAAACCATTGCTTTTTGATGTCTTTTGGGGGTCAGTTGAGAAATGGCTACCCAATATCCATCAGAGCAGAAGTCTACATCATAAATGACACCTGGCTCCCAAGAGTGGTGTAGGGGAAGTTTGCCATGTATTGTGCCTTTTGGAGACTATATTTACATGTTCATTACACTACCCTCTGGAAGCTGCTGTGTAGCCCACTCTTTAAAGGTGTGTACTGCTCAATTAAAGCCAGCTCTGTCATGATACGTAGCAACAGTGAACACAAAACAGCCATGCTGCATAGTGGCTGGGTTAAGAGAATGAAGATAATGTGTAGTTGCAATGGTAGTGGCATTAGATTAGACCTAGTGTAATCACTTAAACTGGAATTTACCTTTGACTCCAGGATCCCTGTGATCATGCACAAGGAGTAGGATTCCCGCAAGAAGTAGGGACCTTCACCTCAAAGAACACTACAATAGTGGTATTACTAAATAGGAGGACTGCTGTAGTTCTTGTGGTAAACTTAATGGGCTTCTACACGTGGACGTAAAAAAGTGGGAATACTTCTTAGGTGTGATTGTCTTCAGTTCAGTTTTGGCTGTAGTCACATTAGTGTGACACCGCTGTGGAAAGAATGGGATTGAACTAAGTAAAATCTGTTAGTCCTTGAAATTAAAAAAGAAAGCAATAGACTCAGGGCTGCAATGAATAAGAGCAGTCACTATTGTTTTAAATGAAGTTGTAACTTGCTCATATTACCTGTAAATCTGGAGTTTAGCAGCATCATATGCTGTTCACTGCCTTATTGTGATGTGGAGAAATCCATATTCAGAAAGCCATTTGTTCTATGTCAGCAGGATCAGTACATTTAATAATGGCCAGGTATCAGTTGTAATGCTAAAATTATAGCAGGCTCGGATTGGTTGTGGAGAACAGTTGTTATCCATGAGCCAACAAATTTAGCTGAGTCTTAACTTCATTAGCAGTGTCTAAATGCATTAGCCATATGCTCCTCAGCATATGGGTAAATACATAACAATTTATTTTCATTAGGGTTTTCTTACCAGTGCTGCTAACCCAAGCTCCACTAGAAATGTTTACGGCATGACATGTCTCTTCAAATAAGAAGCTGGCCTCCTGTACAGCAAGTTATCCTGAAAGGGTGGCAAGCACTACTCTGGGAGTAGAAAGGTACAGCTGCTGTGGGTCTGATCCGCTGCAGCTAGCTGGGCTTGGTTTCTGCAAGGCTTGATATTAGAATGAGTAATAGAAGGCTTTGGAGATCTGCCTGTTCAAACATGTGCCATTAAATCCCTAGTATTCATCGTGTGCTGTTTTCTGGCTGTCTGTGGTGCGCCTCGGGTGGCATCGCCTCCTGGTAGCTTTATCTGGATGTAAGACCTATGATCACTTGGGTTCTCCCCCCTTCCTCTCCTCCCCAGGAAGGATGTAGAAATTAAATATGACTTACCCTAAAAGGGACTAGTGTGAAATTGGGTCTTAGTTGTGGCCTGAAGTCAAAGGGGAGCAGTGCTGGGACAAGTGGGGTGGGTTTGCAGGATGGGCACTGGGGCAGGGCAGTGAGGGCTTCCACAGCTGTGGATATGGGACGGATGTAAAGTAGCCATTGAGTGCTCGGGATTCTCTTAATTTGTCAGAAAAAATTAAATGTTATTTTCTGGAGTGCTCTTTTTCGGATAAGTATTTATGCAACTTGATCCAGAAATGGAAGTTGCCTAGAAAGACATGAGAGTGCTCGGGATTCTCTTAATTTGTCAGAAATAAATGAAATGTTATTTTCTGGAGTGCTCTTTTTTGGATAAGTATTTATGCAACTCGATCCAGAAATGGAAGTTACCTAGAAAGACATGGAAGTGTAAGAAAGGACCAGTCTTGTCAGAGGTGTAAAGTTCAAAAGTTAATCTAATTCTCCATGTCCTCAAAGGCCTCAGCACATGTCTAAGTGTAGATGCTAATGTGAAACCAGAATCAACCAGAGCTGGATTCTAACCAGGTCTGTTTGAGAACTGACTGGGTTTTTTTTTTTTGTGTGTGTGTGTGTGTGTGTGTGTGTGTGTTTGTTTTGTTTTTAAAAAAAAAAAAAAAAAAAAATAAATCAATAGGAAGTCTAAACAAACCCATGTGCTTTAAAAACGTATGTTTCAAATTGCTGTTTTTTCTTTTCATTTTCACCACGTAATGTGATTAAATGGATGATACAGTCTTGGGGTGTCCTTGTAGTTCTTAACTTTTCATTTTGTTTCTTTGCTATTAACCCTTTTTTTTTCTGCTTCCATTTTGTAACTTTAAATATTCCATGAGTTTTAAATTATTTCTAATAAGGCACAGGGAAAAGTGAAATGTTCTTTGGAGGCACTTTTAAATATTCAGGTAGAAAAAAATTGCTGAACACTTGTGATTTTTATTTTACCCTATGAGAAGAAAAATGAAAAGTATATGTGAGAGCAAAAGAAATTGAAACCTAGATATATGTTTTAAAATATTCTCAAATACATATTTTCATAATAAGCTATGCAAGAAAGAAACACTAAAATAATTGAAAATTAGTCTTTACTAATTTCTGAACTTCCATAGTTTTTGTGCATTGCATTGGATGACTTTTTTCAGTTCTGGGAGTATACAAAGCTGTTAACTTTTCATAGGTGGCATGATGCCAGAGGTGATTTAGGTAGGGTTAGTAAAAGCTGGGCTGCAGGAGCATGTAATGATGAGTTTAAGTATTCTCTGGGAAGTTGAGTGGGACTTTAAACACAGTGACTATGTTCCACTCAAAAAAAGGGAAAAAGATATGTGTCAAAAACAGGGGCTGGAGAGAAGTGGACACACAGGAAAAAAGGGGTGGGGAACCCCAAAGTCTTCACTGATTTACTTCTTTTTGATTTTATGTCTGTATATTGAGAGGAAACAGTAAGTAAGTCCTGGATAGGGTAAGGCACCTTGTGGCTCTAGAGAGTAGTCTAAGAAAGAATTACAAGGAGGTATGAATAAGAAATTGGTGATTGATATATGATTTTGGCAGAGGTTACAGCTTGCAGAGGGGTGAACAAATCTACCTTGATCTCTTAATATGCTGCAACATATAACGTGTTGTGAAAAGTGTGTGGCAAGGCAGCCAGAGGAGGGGTGGCATTTGAGTTATGCTTGTTTGTGTTCCACATCAGAGGACAGTTTTGGACAGGAACACCTTGCAGCCAAGGTGGGATGGAAAAGGTGCTAAATCAGACACAAGGGGGAAATGAGAGAGCTTTGGGAGAAAAACCTACGGTTGGTGACCTTATACCAGAGGCCTGTCTTTTAATAGTCTCATATACTTCATGACAGATAGAATTAGGGATCATGCAAGTATCTTGTAGTTATATT
>NW_010311386.1:63492-63753 GCF_000700745.2 Antrostomus carolinensis | reverse complement strand
TCCCCCCCCCCCCCAGAGAGCCATCTTGAAGACCTCATAAATGTGAGATTTCATTTTCTAATGCTATTTCATTTCCTGGATAGAAGACCTGCCATGAGAAGACCAGACCTCAAGTTATAATAGCCCTATAAATAACTCCCTAAGGTAAAAGGAAAAAAGAAAGCCTTTGAAAGACAACCACAAATGCAAAAATGGAGGTGTTTGGGTTCTTGCAGAACCAGACTAAGCAGCTCTATTTAGGACATCATTAATTTAGTGTGA
>NW_010311386.1:640-63469 GCF_000700745.2 Antrostomus carolinensis | reverse complement strand
GTGAAGGGGGTTTTTTTTTGGTGGGGGGGGGGGGTGGGTTCCCTGTGTATCTCTGTGTGCTGTTTACTTGCAAACCTGTGTCTCAAAAGTCCTCTGATGTCTTTTGCTTGAACTTCATTTTCTACAGTGTTTTGGTGCCTTCTGGCCTGTTTTTAGAGCCTGCTGGCAAATGGCATTTCCAGTTAAAATTAAAAGCAATTCAACAGACTGACTAAAACAAATACAATCATGAATTGAGTAAAAAAAAAAAAAAAGTCTGAAAATTCAACTTTTTCTTCTTTCTGTGTGAAGTAGTTTTATTTCAATAGAGCCCAGACTGTCTGCCTGCTTTCCACTGGAAATCTGTGCAGAATTGGCACTTGGACTAGAATAAAAACATTCCCGAGGAATCGGCATGTTCTGTCAAAACATTTGAACAGCTCCCGTCTCCTGGAGCACAGCGCTGCTGAGGAGCCGGCAAAGGGAGCTCTGCAATGCATGATGCCGGCTTCCCCTCCAGCCTTCTGTCTCGAATCCACCTTTTTTCATAATTACAGGCAAAATGCTTCAGGTTAAATTATATTTAGCAGAGAGAGAAGGCTTGTGAGAGCCTTTTGCACAGTGGTGTGAGCTATGTGAGGATTGTCCTTTCTTTGTTCCCCCTGAGGCTGCGTTGTATATGTGAGGAAAAGTTATCAAGGGGAGGTTGTAAGACCCCAGGATCTTCCTGTAGCAGCCTAGGTCAATGTACTGGCCAGTAAGAGCCAGGCCAGCAAAACTGAGCTCCAGGAGAAGCCCTACTGTGCAGGGGCAGGATTCTTCTTGATGGACGCCTTTGTGTCATGCCTCTCACCGCTGCACAACTCTCTGCTACGTGTGAGCCCAACCTCCAGCAGCACAGTTCAATCTCTGTTGTGAAGTAATGATTTTTTTTTTTTTTTTTCTTTTTATGGGTACCTTTGAGACTTTATTAATTTAAAAAAAAAAAATCCTAATCTTTGGCTAGAAGAAGATACACAGCAATTATGGAATGTAACTAAGTGTGATTAGTCTCAAACTTTGCAGCAGGATACTGATTACTTTTCAAAGTAGTGTCTTAGTCCTCTAGCACTGAAATTAAGTAAGTAAAATCGAGCCTGCAACCAACTTACCAGAGGTGCTGTCTGTCTGCTATTGAGACCAATTTCTTAGGGATGCAATTGTATCATTCTTGTTACCAAACTGATATCCCCTAACTGACCACAGATAAATGAGTTTGTATTTTTGCAGTGTTTCTGGGCTGTTGCATGATAAGGCATTGTGGTGGGTAGCAATGCAGTCCGCAACTTGAAACAGATGATGTTTTTCTTCATACTTGAAATGGTGATGTGCATTAAGCAATGCTTTACTGTACTGATGAACTAGCAGATGGTGTCCTTTAAGGCTGCACATATGATAGTAGCCTGTTTGAATTAATATTGTATCTACTTGTCTAAGGCTTGTCCAGCAGAAAAGTGCTTTCTGAAATAACATAAAGGTAAACAGAATGGGAAGGCAAGCAACCCTTCACACGTGCTTATCTTACCCACTGTGGCATATGTCCACATAGCAATTCAGAGCCATTTTGATAAAAGTGGCATAATTGAGAAATGTGATGGAAGAAAATGATCTGTGCCATGCAGAGCAAGGAAGCTTACAAACCAGCCCTAGCTCTGCTTGGGTTAGTGGCAGCACAGCAGTCTTATGGGGGGGTGGGTCGTGAACGTGCATTCCTAACTCTATTACTTATCCCCTGGGCCAGAAGAGCCAGATGTGTTGCATAGGCAACATATTTAGTCTGTGAATGATCATTCCTGATGGATTCCCTCCAGCCAGTCCAAAAGTTACATTACTGGGCACAAGCCCACTTCAGGTAGAGGAACAAGACCACCCAATCTGGTGCCTTTAGGGTAGGGAGAAAGTGGAATTACTGTGATTACTATGATTAATAAATTCACTTTTTATGCAAGCAGTTGTATACTCTATGGCCAAAATGCTTATATACCCATGTCTAACCCAAGGCAGCTAAAGCCACACTGTGGCACCTAAAAGTGTAACCATATGATGCTCACAGGAGTTAACAGGTGTTGTTACTTTCAAACATTGCTATAACTTCTTTTATTTAGATAAGCAAAGTCTAGCATGCTGCACTTGTAAATTTTTTGCCTGAGCATAAACCATTCTGGCAAAATATGGTCACCTCTGGGACCGAGGCGAAGGCAATTTACCACAGTATGGCCATATGAGAGGGGAAAACATGTTAAAATCCTCTCATGGACAATTATGGCAAACGTATATTAAAAGGCTTTGAGACATTGAACAGTGATGAGCCCATCTCTCCCTAAGAGAGGTACCAGGCTGAAACAAAAGTGTCAGAATTGAAGCCTCTTAATATGTTATATTACTGTCTTGCAAAGATCTGAGACTCAGGTTTGTGCAGACTTAGCGCTGTCCTAACACAGGAACAGTCACTTGATTTGCTAAAAGCTTATCATTTGCAAGGGAAGACCTGGAAGAAAGGAAGCATTCTTGTAGTTTTATGGGCAAGGAAACTAAGGGCTGTGGCTATAACACTTTTGCTTCACCACCCATTGAGACCAATGGCTGAGGGCCTGCTGTTTTCACTGAGCATGGGAGCAGGGAGTGAGTGACTCCGCCAAGCTTGTGCAGAAAGAGATGGTGGCAAGGCTGCAAACTGCATTTGCATCCAAGGGGCTCTGGCACAGTGCTGCAATTGCTGCCACCTTCTCAGAGCCTCCTGTTGCTGCAGGATAAGTTTATACTACCTGGAGGAGGAGAATGCCTCAAAACATCCCCATTGGAATAAATAAAGCATCTTAAGTTGAGAGTTCAAACAGAACTTGCTTTTCTACTACTTCTGGAGTCAATCTGGTAATTTTTGTTTGGCTAAGGAAAAATAAGAATAAGTGTTAGATTCATGCTTAAAAGATTGCCTCTCTTCAGAGAAATTTATTATCCTTTTTTCTCAGTTTCAACAAGGAAAACTTGCTTTTACAGCAGAGATTTAGACATTAAGTGTCTTGATAGAATAATAAGCGTGAGATGGATTGCAATCTATTGCCTCGAGACTTTGCCAATCATAAACTAAAATCAGTTAATGCATTGAGTTAAATCTTGCTATATTGTGCAATATGCTAGTAGTATTAAAAAAATCAATCCAGAAAATATATTGATTATATTATCCCCATAGCAACAAACAATAATGGGATAATGTTAGCTTAATAATTGCGCTTTGTGAAAACCTTTCAGAATAATTACTGCATTGTGGTCTTTTCACAATGTGGAATGCAATAACGCTTCTTCCTTGCTGCAGTCACCATCAGCACTGCGTCAAGAGATGCTGTTTTTGTGTGCATGCATATGTATTCATGGGTAATTTTGCTCTGGGTGAAACAATTTAGCAGACTATTTTGGGATCCATTTTTAAATGGTCAAGACCACAAATTGGCAATTGTTTTCTATGTGGTTTACTTTCTCCCACCTCCTCTGACAACTGCAAACTGTAAAAAGTGGCCGTTAACGTTCCTTCTCCTACATCTTTCTTTACAGGGCACAAAGATTTTTGGCATGTAACAAAACTAAATGTCCAGCTACTGTGTTAAGGATCTGTGGGAGAGGGGAACTCTGCTCTAAAGACAGCGCTTCAAAGCTGTTGTTTTAATTGAATTTAATCCAGCATCCTCTAGAAATGACCTGTTCCACAAGAGCTGAGATATTTGTCTGTATTTTGGAAGACCTGATTCTCTTGTGCATCCTGCATTGTCACGTAAATAACCTGGGGTTGTTATGAATAAATATTTTTCTTACATACCAGTAGGGGTGTGTGTACATATAACAGTTTTAACTTGAAATTTTAGCAGATGAGTTGGAGGAATAGATATATATATGCTCTTCATCTGGATGTTGCTTTTATATCAACCCTGTAATTTTGATCTTGAGTTAAAAAGAAGTGTTGACCCAAATATATGATGGAGAGGCCAAGTTTTTAGAGTGGTCAAAAACCCCTAGTTTCATCCCTGAAGTTTAAGCAGCCCCTAAACTGTCCTGTGTCTATGAATGCCCTCAGGGACCTGGCAGTGGATCAGCAGTCCATACACCTTGTGCTCCTGCCACTATTTCCTGATGTACCTGTTGTGCAAAGGCTGGGTTTAGAAATCAGCCAGTAGAGTATAGGATGCTGCCAGATATTACATGGGCAGTAGCTTCTCCATGGCTTTTATAAGGTGCCCTGTACTATCGCCAGTGATATGGTGGGATGTCCCTTTACTTCCCAGGGCATGAGTGGATGCCATGTTCTCCAGTGATCACAACATCCAAAGCCTTACCCTCATCCGCTAGGCAGGTCACCTGGTCATAAAAGGAGATCAGATTGGTCAAGCAGGATCTGCCTTTCATGTACCCATGCTGGCTGGGCCTGATCCCCAGGTTGTCCTGCACATGCCATGTGAGCACCTCAAGATGAACTGTTCCATGATTGTCCTCAGTACCAAGGTCAGACTGACAAGCCTGTAGTTCCCTGGATCCTCCTTCTGGCCCTTCTTTATACATGGGCATGACATTGGAAAGCCTCCAGTTGTCTGGAACCTCCCCTGTTAACCAGGACTGCTGATAAATGGTGGAGAGTGTCTTGGCAAGCTCCTCCGCCAGCTCCCTCTCGGGTGGATTCCATCTAGTTCCACAGATTTGTGAATGTTCAGGTGGTGTAGCAGGTCACTAACTGCTTCCTCCTGGATGATGGGGGTTTTATTCAGCTCTCTATCCCTGTCTTCCAGCTCAGGGGGCTGTATACCCTGAAGATAACTGGTCTGACTATTAAAGACTGAAGCAAAGAAGGCATTAAGTACCTCAGCCTTTTCCTTATGCTTGGTGACAATGTGTGTGTGTGTGTGTGTGTGTGTCCCCCAGGTTGAATAAAGAATGAAGATTCTACTTGGCTCTCTTTTTGTTGTTATTGTATTTGTAAAAACATTTTTGTTACCCTTTATGATAGTGGCCAGATTGAGTTCTGGCTGGGCTTTTACCTTTCTAATTTTCTCTCTGCATGACCTAACGAGATCCCTTTACTCTTCTTGAGTTGCCTGCCCCTTCTTCCAAAGATGGTAAACTCTCAACTCTGTAGGTGGTGGCACTGTGGCACCATATACATAAGTGCAAATACTGACAGTTTTCTATTTGAGATGCCTTTGTAAGGAGGCTGATTGTGTCGTTGTCCCCTGCTATTGTTTTCCTCTGCAGATCCTCCAGGTTGTTGTTTTATGGGGAGGGTGTGATGGAAGAGTTGTTTTCTGTCCCAGGCAGTAGTTACTTTCTGCCAGTGGCACAATCCCCTAGGAATGTGGTTAATTCACAGTGACAGGGAGGAGCCCTGGCTGCTCTTGACTTCATGCCTTGTGCCAAAGCATCTAGTTCTGTGCAGCCATTGTACTGATGAGGGTGCCAAGACGCTCTCTCCTTTTCTGGGTACAGATGAATGCAGTTATGAAAGGGCAGCTAAATGCATCAGTTCCTCTGGAAAGTATCTGGTATTTGCAGGTGTGTAGCATCATTCATTAAAAAAACAAAAAAAAGCCCAGATGGATTGACAAGGTCCTTTTTCTGATTCTGCTGTTGCAGAATCCAGCCTTGAGTGGTGATCTAGAAACAGAAATGGATAGCTGATATGAACCATTTAATTCCCACCTCCGAAATGAAGCCTTTCTGTCTATGAAATTGTCACAGTTGAAGCTGTGACTGTGCTTCTGCTTGGCAGCTCCTGTGCTCACTCTAGGTGCTGGCCAGTAGCCTTGCTGATCCCTAGAGCTGTCCCAAATTCTCACTCCACAGCAACCTCCTGTAGAGTTTTCTTGTGCTATGTCAGCTCCTACATCTCTCCACAATCCCATCTCCAGCCCATGCAGGGTTTTGCACTGCGTGTTTATGTCTCTTCCTAATCCCTTGTTCCAGGAAGGCCTGATATGGCTTTCTAGAGTGTCTGTTTTCTGTGCTTGGATCCTGCCAGCTACCACATGGGTGACTTTGGTCTTAAACAGTGTTTGGCTTCAGGACAGAAGATGAAGAGTAACTTACCTTATGAAAACAAGGGGATTTTGTTGGAATAATTAATTTAAGTTAGGTAAAGGGTCAACTGCCTGGTGTGATGTGGCTGTGTAGACTGCAGCTACAGTCTACCGTGAAGGGATAAAACTATTCTGTTCTGCATGGGGTCTTACAACACATTTCTGTTTATAGTGGTTTAGAGTCAGTCTGTCCTACCCATGTGGCTGTGTAGACTGCAGCTACAGTCTACTGTGAAGGGATAAAACTATTCTGTTCTGCACAGGGTCTTACAACACATTTCTGCTTATAGTGGTTTAGAGTCAGTCTGTCCTACCTGGTGGACTGTTGGAGCAGGGTGAAAAACACCGAGTGTTTGTTCACATAGCTAGGATGAAGATACTTGTAACTCACCAGCCATGTGCCCCCTTTGCCCTGCTGAATGTATGAACTCGCCTCAAGGCTTGCGTGTGTCGAGCCGACTTGTCTGCCCTTAACCTTGTGGCTTTTACAGAGGTGCCATGTGATAGATGGTAGTAAAAAGGGACTTGTCATGCCTATGCCTGGCCTGTCCATGCTACAGATAGTAGCATGCTCTGTTCTATATCAGAGACCAGTACAATCTATAGGGACATTTTTCTCCTTTCATGCTTGAGAGCCTGCATCCATACAAGGTGGGAATTAGACAAGAGGAAGCTGGGCTTGTCCAGCTATGTTATAATACAGAAATAGTCCTAGTATCTTTCAGTATTGCATTAAGTGGTGTGATTAATATGTATCACATATAATGCTCTTTCCAGCTCTCTTCCTGTGACGGAGTGCTCTGTGCGCAGCCTCGTGCTTTGATTTGCGTGCTGTTCTGTGTTTTATGTGTAATAATGATAAAAGATAAAAATTTGGGAGCTGAAAACAGATAGAGCTTGTGATAATCTTTTAGTCCTTTCAGACACGTTTCATAGTTTCAGACTTGGTGGTTTCAGATAATTAAGTGATATTGATTTTATAATCAGTTCATAAGCAATGGTAGAGACCCCTAGCACCATACAAGGAAAATATCTCTGAGGAGGCCAAGATATTATCACCCACTGAATGCTTCCTAAAGTTGAGGTTTTCTTCAAACCCACCTGTCTAAATAGTATCCACTTAGGCACTGCTGACTTAAAGCAATATGAGATAGCCCAGACTTTCCATCAGAAAAGAAAGCTTAAACACTCATCCTAATTCTGTAGGTGAAGATGCAAGATTTGCTTGTGGACTTGTAATTTTTCCAGTACTTATTTCAAAGTCTGTTTAAATTCTTTGGCACCTAAGAGAGGCTATTTCACAATGGGATTTGTTAATAGCTTTTATCCTGAAGAATTACATTTTCATGATCTGAAGGAATCTACTGTTGATGGATCTGAGAAGGAGGAGGACACTCTTTAGAAACTGAGAAACTCTTTGGAGAAAAAAAAGTCCCTGACTCCCTTTCTTGGGAAAGAAGTCAACTTTCACTTCTCCAAATACTAGTTTCTTGACCCCTAAAACAGTGCTGTGTTGTCAGAGTACTAATGATGTTTGTTTTCCTTAGATTTAGCTAGCATGTCTGTCTGTCCTGCAAGAACTTGTTTCCATTTCTTTAAATGATACAATTACTGCTTTGCTTCCTTTAAGGGAGGCCAGCAAAGAAAACTAATAAAATTCATTCACTATTATAAAATGTGGTGAATGCTTATTCTAACCCATCTGAGGGACATTGAGCGCACAGTGAAAATACACATTGCAATGGTCTTCTCTTGCACAATGAATTCCCTCCTATAGAGAGCACTGTAATTCTCTGTTTTCCTGTAGGATGGAAGTAGTAATGTTAAGAAAGGGAACAAAAGTGGTTAGCAATCCGGTGGAATTATATACAACAAGAGATTATGTAGGAATGTATTACACTTGGTTTGGAAAGAAGACAACTTAGAAGAGATTCACTGGAAATTACATGCTCTAGTAAAAAAAATTCCATCATTCTTTTCTCTTGTTTTTTTGACTTATAAATATATATTTATCACAGGATCAGAAATTGCAGTGAGTCTGTAAGACTTCATATGGAGCCTTTCACGAACACACATTGCACAAATGGTATTTCTCTTTGTACATGTCTTCATAATGACATGTTTTCTGTTTTTTATAAAGGTTCCTAGAAGCCTGAATAGGTGTCTTCTCTGACATTTACTATTAAGTAAAATAAGGGTCTAGCAGGTTTAAATGTTATCTAGATAATAGTCTTAATAAAAATAGTAAGGTTGCAATTATAGCCTTGCAGAAGATATAAACAAGGTCTAAGCTAATGGCAGGCAACTTCCAAATAGATAAAAAGAAATATTTTAGCCAGTGTAATCAGTCTGGAGAATTCATCATTGCAAGAATCAGGGCATCGAATACAGCAGTGGGAATAATTTGAGGGTCTGGATAATTTTATGACTAATTATATTTGTAGCTATGCATATTATGATAAGAATAATTGAATCTTAAGCTAACAGTTTGGTGAGGAAGAAACCTCCTTCTATTTAAAGCATTTTAGAGTTAACTGTGTGTGTAAGATTGTTTTCTTCTTGCCTTTCTCCAAAGCCTCAGGCATGTGATATGCCTGAAAGCTCAGAAAGAGATTGAATTTGTTGATATTCCTATCTCATATGCTGTCTGTGTTTCTGTGGCAGAGAAGGAATGGTTTTGTTAGATACCAAGAAGGAGGATTGAGAAACCTGCAACTTGTCTCTGGCTCTACCATTGACTTCTTGTGTGGTATTTGGCAAATTACTTAATCTTTTGTATTTCCAGCTCCCTACCTGTGACAGATGGGCTCTTACCATCCCAGAGATGTTGTGGAGTTGAAGTTCATAAAATGAAATGAGATTGAAAGTAGAAAGACAAAAAGAAAGTGAAAATGTCATTGCAGTATGCTAAATTAATGTCTGAGGCCATATCTATGTGGGAATGCTTTGGAAAGTTAAGGTGAATCAATGTGAATCAACCAAAAGTGTGAATGCAGTGTGTATATGTGAAAGTGCAGTACATCTTTTCCACTAGAAAAGTCTTTCTTACTCTGGATGCAGTTGTGTATGACCTTGAGGGGCTGGCATAGATGGGCGGGGCTATTCATCCCAGGCTCCATTTTTTCTAGGTATCCACATCTTATCATTTCCTGTGCCTCAAAATCTTCCTTGAGGTTCTTGCCCCTGCTATTTTGACTGGGAGGCTGTTCTATAAAATCTTACTACTTTGGTAGGCAGTGACTTTCATCTAATTTCTAGCAACATTTATCCATGACCAGCTTATACTCATTTGATCTTTTAGTAATATAGACCTTTACATTAAATAGATATTTTTCCCTCCCTGATGATTACTCCCAGTACATTTATAGACAGCAAGTATGTTTCCTTCCTTTGGTCTGCTAAAATGAACCTTTGGTTTGCTAAAATGAACTCTCCTAATTACTACTTGTAAGACAGGCCTTCTGTTCCCTGAGGATCCTTGTAACCCTTTTCTCCACTCATTCCATTTTTAATTCATTCCTTTTGAACACTGCTCATCAGATTTGCATGCAACATGCCAGAGAAAGCATATCCCAGATATTCTACGTTTTCCAATGTGATTATTGTCCATCGTTATCCTGTGGTTGATGTGTCCATCCAGGTTTTTCCCTTCTTTGTAATTTTCAAACAATAATCTACTGCAGAAATTCTTGAGTTAACATAGTACCTCTAATGGAGTGAAGCTTTGCTTTCCACTAAAGATTCTCTGTTACAGTTGTTCAGATTCTTTAGGTCATCCAATTTTTCTGGCACGACAATCTCAGTCTCTCTGCCTGTTGAAGAAAGAATCTGTCTTTTGACTCAGAACCATGAACATACTTCACTAAAGTTTGTCTCCTTTTCATGCCAAAGTCAGTCCTCAAAACATTGAAAAGTTTTGTCCCAAGACTGACTCTTGAGAAATCTATGGGTTTCCTCTTTTCATGTCTATACTTTTTCTTTCAACTCAGTCCATGGTCATTTCCCCACAGCTTGGATGTTTCCTGTCTCTCAGTTTTTACCCTGATCTTCATCCTTTTGGGTGTGATGACTGTGCCTGCCACCAGACCAAATGCATTACCGAAGTCTGTGTACATCTTCCACTGTTCCCTCACCTAGAAAAGGTATTATCTTCCCAAAGAAAGATAACACAAGGTGTATTCCATTTCCCATTCCTCTAGTCCTCTTTCCTTTAGGTATTTGCTGTGAAGCAGGGGTGTCAGGTTGTTACCAGTGGGCCAGAAGTGGTACATGAGGGACTGTTAAGTGACCATAGTTCATTTGTCCAGCTGTGCCACTTAGGCAGTGCTGGTGCTTATGACTCAAATATTAAAAACATATGGTGGAGTTTGAGAAAATCTGAGGACTGTGTGTGTTCCATGCACTGGGAAATTTTGCATACTATTGAGGTCAGGCTTGCAATTGTGTATTTACTTGCTTGGCTTCCCGTCCCTCCTGCCGACTCTTCAGTTACCAGCCTATTAGAATCAGCCATTAACCTGGTTAATGGGGAGAAACAGCAAATACCAGAAAGGATGGTGTGCTTTTCTTAATTCCCTCTTGGAAACCTGACTGTTTTAAACTATAAATATCTCAAGCAAAGGCTGAAAAGGGTCCAAAACATGTCTTGCTTTTGTAACGCAGGCACACCCAGGCAGAGGAAAGTGAGATGAGGCTGGTTTCTCCTTAGGACTGTGAAATGATATTTAGGAGCAAAAGGGTAGTGCCCAGGTGGCTTCTAGCTGGCTGCATGCAGGCTTTGGGGTGGTGAATCGGCATGACTGAATCGTATTTTGCTTTTGGTTGATATGATCCATTAAGGTGATATCTCGATGCCATCTGATCCTCTGTGTGATAGGACTCCATCCCAAGAGCCTCTGCCCTCTCTCACCAGGGCAGGTAATGGACAGCAGGAGAAGAAGAGGGTGATGAAGGTCATAGGGTAAGGGCAGAGTGAAAGGGAGAGCTCATGCAAGAGGGAAAACAACCATCTTTCAGGGAAGGACCAGTTTCTCTGAATGCTGATATGACAGGTCCTTGTTCCAGACAGCAAGGGCTAGCACCGTGCACAGAAATACACCTGCCTGCTTAGTTTTTATTAAAGACCTGAAAAGGTAGAAGGAAAAATTTACAAATTTACAATTTGTTACGTGTTCAGTTCATGTATTTTTTTCTAATTGCGTAATGAGAACACATTGTCCAAATTTTCATATGCAGATTCAATTAGTGTTCAGTTAATTAGCCTTTACAGATGAGGATTAACTTAATTACATAACACTAACCTCTCTTAATAACTGTTAAGGGTAGGAAGGCAGCGTTTAATAAATTTGGAAGGGCTATATGTGTTTTTTAAAATATGAAATGGCATACACATAAATTAAACCAAATTACACACAGAGGACAGCCATTAAGGGTAACGATCAAAGGAAACAAACTATGTACATGGCTCGGAATCAGGCTGGTTAGAAGTTCACGCTGTTTTCCTCCTCTTGTCTGCTGGCATCCTAGTGTTTTCACTAGGATTATTACTGGAGATGATGTACAGTCTGGGGTCATTCCTTCAAAGTGGGCTGCAATCTGATACAACATTGCTTTAATTAAATGTTAGCTTGTATATAAAAAAAAAAAAAAGTACAAGGTTATTAGCAGTTGGCTTTTTTCCAGGTGGTCTAAGGAAAAAGAGACATGTGAAGCTCATTGAATATTAAAAATCTGATCCATAAATGTCATTCATTGTCATTATGTACCATAAAAAACTTCATAGATTTTTTTTGTCTCTTGATATGAGGTATGCATCAAACAGTGATGCTTTGGTTATTAATAACATAGTGAAACAGAACATTATGTCTGACTACAAGGAGTGATGGTATGTGGTGTCTTTGGGGATTTTGTCACAGATTTGAGTCCAGGCTGTTTTGGTAAGTGACTGACATCAGGTAATGCGTGATGCTTTTCAGAAAGGAGCAACAAAAGAAGCCCTTTTCCCTTGGCTGTTCTTGCATGGGTAATATTTCCCACTTGCAGTAGATTTTGATGGCCACACCACATTGCTCTCCACACAGCTCAGTAGCTTTTGTAGCATTCAGTACACTACAAAATTCAAAGGCTGCCCTTGTGCATTCTGGAAGTCATTTTTTTGGAGTCACTGTCAAGGAGCATGCATCTGCTGGATTCCAACTATGTGGCCCCCTTCAAATAATTTTATCTAGCGATCCTTAAGGACTATAGCTAAGTTCATAAACCACGTGATTTGTTTTCCAGTTGCTGCCAGCTGAAATTTTACAAAGCATCCTCCATGTGGTCTGGGTCACTTTAAGCTTGAGCCTAAAGTCACTTAAGTCCCGATTTGTAGCCACGAGATCTGCAGGTGTTGAGCAACTATTAAGAATAGGTTGGATATGCCTCATGTTAGACACCTCAAAAATAAAAAGCCATAGGACTACTGCCTCTTTCTGAAAACTTTGGCTTAGTGCCTACAGCCATTTTCAGCATGAAGGGAAGATGACATTGCTGCAGATTTTTCTGTAAGGAACTAGCAAGGTGAATATGCAACAAGGAGGAAATTGCTGAGGGATCCATCTTGCAGTTGCAGAATCTATTGAAAAAAGGAAAGGGGATACTTGAGCCAATGGAGTAATTTCTGAAGCCCTTTCATGTATGTGCTGCTCAGGCTGAAGTCTCAGCATTCCGTATCTCAAGATAGATGGTTGGCAAAGGCCAGACTTGGCTCCGAGTGATGCAGACCCATATCTAGCTCCCTTCCATAAGGGTTGCTGCACCTTTATCCCTGAGAACAGGATTTGGCCTTGTGAGTGGTTCTACCCACAGATGCAGCTGATGATACATGCTCAGAGGAAGAGGAGAATGCAAATTCCCTGTAGGGAGGCAACTGCCAGCCATGTAAACAAAGAAGCCTTCTGGGTGTGCAGCAGTCAGCCCACTTGAGCTGCTGTTTCCATGGTGTACCAGATGCTGTAAAATATGCTTTCTTCAGGGAAAGAAGCTTTTCATACTCCTGCATTATCTTGTTTGATAATGGACTGTCATCAGGTTGGTACCTCACTGTAGGGGGCACACGCAGCAAGTCCCCCCTGCCCCAACCCTTTACTAAGTTGTTCTTGGTGACAATTAATATTCTGCAGCTTCCAAACAAAGAAAAAGCTAAGTGATTTTTCTGACTTGGAACAGCATTACTGACTATGCTTTTACACATCATAGTTACAAGTGACTGTTTAATGTGCTACAGTTCCTCCTGATGCACATGGTGTCAGCTCATAATACTATGCATAGTTTTGATTTTCAGTTTCTTTCTGTTTTCCTAAAAAAACAGCATACCTGTGTTTCCATTTCCCCCTGATTATCCCCTCCCTAACCCCCACACTGCTTCATTATAGTTCCTGTCTTATGGCTGTTTAAGCCACTGGGTGGATGTCAGTAGGCACCATTTCTGAGTTTGCTTCCACTCCTCATGTTTTCCCACTGGGTGATCTTGAGTCAAAGGGAGGTCTCTACCTCCATTTTCTCGTAAAACATTGCTGCTGGTGGGCAGGTGCTTAATTATCCTGTTGGTATTAAGTACAAGTGCAATGATAGACCTGGACAAACCTGCAATAATAAGCTTTGGAGCAGATCAACCTCTGCTAGTGTAAGTAAGTTACCAAAACCACTTATGAAACTTGCTGTGCTTCAGATATGACTCATAGGAAGAGGTTGATGTTTTCATGTCTACTGGAAGCTGTGTTCAGGGATGATGCTGCAAAACTAGCAGACCTGTGTGGACATGGCATATCCCCTCACTGTGTACTGAGACCATCACAGGTTCATTGGCCTTCCTTATGGCTATTGAGGAGAAAAACAAGTACCTTCATGTGATCTCAGCCTCCTCCAGCTGAAAGATATGCCTTGGGTTGTAAGGGATGCACTCATATGTTCCCTCTGCCTCGCCAGTGCTCCAACCATTGCAGCCTCGCAGGGCTCTGCATGTGCTGTTTGCTTGTGCTTCCCAGGCAGCCTGACAGACCTGCTCCAGGCAGGTGCCCTACGTGCCTGGGGAGGGGGCCAGGATAGCAGTGGGTCGTGGGGGTGGGTAGCAGAGGCAGGCAGTTATGTATGTGTGTGCAGTGGTCCAGGACGAGAGAGTGTCCTGGAGTGTAGAGATCAAGCACTTTTTTATTCCCAAGGATGCTTTCTCACAATTTTTTCCATATACTTTTCAACTCCTTCCCTCCCCCCATCCTGCAGGCTTGTACTTCTCACTTTAGGGAAGAAAAACTAAGTGTGGTTAATTTTAAGCCAATGCAATTATTTAGGAGACCTGGAGGTGGAAAACCAGTTATCGGTTAACAGGCCTGATTTGAAATGTGTTCTGCCTGACCCCTCTACTCTAGTGAGCCAGGAGCAGTGCTTCCAAGAAGCCGGCTTTCTGGAAGGCTTTTTCACTGAATCATTTAAAGCCTAGGCTTCTTCTAAATGTTAATATCCTGCTGGCTGGCTGGAATGCAGCTGCTGGATACAGCAAGTGCAATACCCATGTGTGTGCTTACAATCCAAAGCAAAACTTAGAAGGCAAGGCTCAGGCTGTAGTTTGGGATGTCTTCACTGAAGGCTTGGGCTAGGAGGAAAGTGAAGTGGAGGACAGACCTGATCTGGCATCGTCTCACAAGACTGGAAGTCCCTCTGCCCCGTGCAGATGATGCCACTGTGATACAGTAGTGTTTGCACCCCGGGTTCCACTCTGCCCAGTAACCTTGAGCAGTGCCCTGTGTCATGCTGGTGCCTCAGTGTGGCTGTAAATCCACCAGCCTGGTTTGGGCAGGTTGGAGTCGCTCTCCCAGGCAAAGCGGTCAGAGAGCAGCGGCGAGCTGAGCCCGCTTTATGCAGTCGTAGATGGCTGCTTGGAGCATAGTGCCCCAAGATTCCCCCTTGCATCAGCAGGGGAAGGCAGTAGGCAACCTTTGTAATGCTGAAATCATAACAGTTGCAGGCTGAAATCCTTCTGCTGCTCGAGTATCGCTGTGGCAAAATGCAGGTCGGTGTGAATGCATATGTACCTCCTCCCCTCCCTCGGTGTCTGCAGATAAAAGCCTTTTTGAGTTAGCTGTATGTATTTGTGGTACCACAAAGGCTTTGTCCACCTTAGCTTTTGTGTGCTGCTGTATGAGGCTTCTCTGTTTACCTTAGTAGTAAAGTAATTTGCAGGTGAGAACATATATATTTTTTCAGGGAATCATCTAAACCACCTTTTCATAATTCTTTAGTGTGTTTTCTTACACTCTGTCCAGTGCTTTAGCTTTTTGTAGCTTAAGGACAACCTAAGTTCTTGCCTTAACCTAGAGACATATTGTCCTGTAGAATAAACATATTGCAAGTCCAGGATTAAAAAAAACCCCTCAACCCCTCACCCCCCCCAAACATTAAACCCCTCCCCCCCACCCCAGATCCCAAACCCACAACTGTATTAAGAATAAAAACACTTGAAAGGCTCTGTAAGAGGATGACTGTAGGTGGTGGCACCTTTCTTAATTTGGGTGATAAGTAGGATAACTACTTTTGATTACCAGATTTTATTTTGCTTAGAGTGGTAAAATGCTCCCAAAGTATACACACATGACATGGTCTTGTTTATTTATGTCTGTGGTTAATGTATTTACAATAGTTCATCTTGTTCTAACTAATATTCTGCAGTATGTCATAAAAAATAAGAAAGATTCAATATGAGGCATAAGCATTCTACTTTGTTAGCGAATTTCCTCTGAAGAATGAAGATAGATCACAAGTCTTTCATGAATTAATATAAATGCAGATTAATGCAGTCAGATATATTATTTTTCCATAGACAAGTTACAACCACAATGCAATGTGATTCTCAGCGCTATTAAAACAGATTTTATTTTTTTTTTTAAATATTCACCTTTGGGGATACATTTTGCACACCTCCTTTCAGATTAATCTGTTTGAATTAATTTAGGACACTAAAAATTTAGTATAGTGGCAGGTTAACTTATATAAATGGATACCAATTTTAATCAATTATGAAAATGAAACACAATAAAAATACTACAAGTTTGTTAAAATAAATCTGCTTACTATTCTGCAGTGTCCCAGGTGACTGCCTCATGCTAAACTCTAACTTTGCAGGTTTGGTGAGTTTTTTAAAATAATATAACTAAAACAAAACCAAGACAACCTTTCCACATTCCTTGTATTTCTCTTGTGTGTAGTGAGTAATCTACTTATGCTGATATTAATTTATGTCAGTTTTTTCTGTCCACACACACATCAGAAAAAAAATATGATCCCAATCATGAAACTAGTTTAAAAAAAAAATAAAATAATGAACTGGTAACATATTTTGGAGTGTAAAACTCTGATGAAAACATGCTTCATGGCTTTACAGGTCTTTTTGGGGGTTGAGATTTTTTTTCAGTCATCATTTCTAGACTTTAGTGTCACAGATGGACAATGAGAGAAAGGTGAGGTTATGAGTTAATACCATGGCTCACCTAGTTGAGGTTCAAAGCTTTTGTGCGAGTGTTAGCAACATTGTATAATAGAATTTCTGTTAAGTACAGTTCTAAAATATTTTTTTATTTTTCTTTTATCCAGGGCTTTTGGGAAAACCACACAAAACTCATAACGGAGTATGGACCTGTTTGTGGGTAAGCTTAGCAGTGCCATCAGCTTTCTTCTTTTCTAGCTCTTGCTGTTTGGGTTTGTTGGGCATGAGAGGAGAAAATGCCAAGATAAGACAGTCATCAAAACGGAGAGTATGGTGTTTCACTCTGGGGGACAGAGGTGAAGGCTGTTTGATTACGTGCAGAAAGTAACCTTACCTTATTTTAGTTCAGCATTTGGTGTTGGACTTCATTTTTCTCTTTCTAATTTTGATTATACACATACAGTTTAGTTTTTTTCAGAACTGTACAAAGCAACGTCTTCTGTATTCTCTTTTCATCTGCATATTCTTTATATTTATGGTGAACAATGGAAATAATAATTTAACGTCTTAAAAACCCCTCACCTAGTTTATGAAATAGTGTGAATTTGCTTCAGCTGTTGCTATCTATATTAATGCAAAATTCCTAAACTTAAAATACAATGAAGTACAGATTAGAAATGAGACATTCTTCTCTCTATAGCTCAGCTGTGCTATCTTAGCAGTTTATGAGGAGTAAAGAGGGTTTAAGCAGTATATCCCTTCATACAAGCCCGTCCACATTTCTGTGAATGCAATTTCTCTTCCAAGAACTACTTTCCAGTTGTTATAATTTTAAGTGGAAATGCAGTTATTTCATGGTAGCTTTTATTGTTGTGGTCAATTGGTGTTCCTAGCATAGCTATTATTTCAATGCATTAATATCAAGCAATATCCATAAAGTACAGACAGTGTCAGTATTTTTTTTTCCTGTGTTCTGCAAGGGGTTTAAAAACTTGTAAGAGAACATATATGAACGTGTGTGCTCGTGTTTGATCATAAATGATATAAATATGCTTTGTATGCTCTTCCAGCAAAAAGGTTCTATCAGAACAAAGTCAGACTCGGGCATATGAAGCATTTGATACTCCAGTCACAGTCGCCTTGTGGCATTTATGCTCAGCCCTAAGGACAAAGTGCTGCAAGAAGTGATGGAAATAATGAATTCCAAGGGTTAGGTACTGGTCTAAAATGAAATAATACAGTGTCTTGGCTGGCCAGGAATGAAGAAAGATATTCATTAACGCTGTGGCAATTTGTATGTTGTGTAACAAATGGAAAATGACTGAGGCTTACTATCTCCGTGACCTTTGGTGTGATGCCCTTAAATGACAATAATGTAAAAACACTGGCATTCATTCCTCAATGTATTTCCCTCCTTATTAATATCATGCCTATTTCTTTCTAAACTGAATTTGAGACAAGTTTCTATGTAGTCATCTGTCTGCTTACTCGGCCAGTCAGAGGCTATGCCATTGGAGGAAGAGATGTGTAATTACAGTGTATGAGTGGATAGATAGAAAGTTTCATTTTTCCACTCTACCCACAGCTGGGGAATGAAACCTCTGTGAGACTTGCATGGGCTGCAAGGTTGGATGATGGTGGTAATGGTCAGCCAGGACAGTTCTGCCTCTTTGGGATTCCCTGGATAGGAGGAGTGAGCATAACTCATACCTAGCCATTTATTGTGTGCATTAAAAACTTAATTTGTGAGAGATCTAGAAGGCTGGCAGAGAATAACTGCTGCTTTTTGATATCTCTCAGGAAAACAAAGCTGGGCTCAAATATTACTGTGCTCAAGGTAAGCTTTATTTGTAGTTGAAGAAGGGTGTTTTAAAACCTGGCTTGCGAGCTGCTGTTCAGTAGGTGTGGCATGTGTCTGGGGATATTTATCACGCTCTTGTCAATTAAAGAAATTCCTTCTCCTTTCCTATACGTCTTCTATGGGATTCTTTCTGTGATTCTTTGAAATAGGCAATAAATGGTAGGTGTGTTTATGTGTATGGTAGCAGTAAAGTATTGGATCTGGCAGTTGGAAGAAGATGAGGCATTTTGCTTTTTCCAGATTGAAAACTGCTTTCCAATAAGCATAAAGAGCAATGATCTTTATTTCTACAGTGGTGAAGTGAGTTGAATACAAATCTTTGGAACTGAAGCCTTTTTTTCTTTCTAAGGTCACTTGAATAGTCTGAATGATACCATCACAACTGTTTTCTTTTGTGTGTGAATTGGTTTCCTTGACAACAGGATGTCAAATCAACTTTTCAGCTTTAATCAAGTCAAAACAATATATCCCTTCCATTCCAAAAGGCCTCAAGTCATAGAGAATTATTTCAAGTAAGGCTTTGTAGGTCACAAAAGCATTTTTTTCTTCGCTCCTGTGTGCGGATCCAAGGGAGAGGTGATGGTATTACTCTTTTATAGAGAGAGACAATGCAAATAGTCTTCAGTTGTGAATGTGTGCTGTGAAAACTGTCTGTTTTCATACAGAGATGGCCCAAGATGGAGGCCAAGGTGGAAACAAACAGTTCTGATTTGGTGCAAAAGCACAGTTGGAGGGAGCATTTCTGTTCAACAGGGGAATCCAAGCCACTGACGTGACTTTTGAAAAGGTCCTGCAACAGAGTGGTAGTTTTTTGTTCAGCTATAGTTTGATGTATCTTCAATAAAAATACCTCCTCTAAAATATGTGTGCTAAAAATAAAAAGAGAAGAATATCCGATTTGGAAAGCAATATATTGATACATGTTAAGATTTGTGTTGAATGTTGTCCTTTTTATGGTAGGATTTTTTCAGGAAAGTAGTCTTGATTTCTGTGGAAATGAGTGACTAATGTCACTTATTTTATGGATGAACTTTGATGTTTTGACACTTTATTTTCACCTGTACCACATCCAATTTTTCCATTTCAATTTTAGGTTATGGCTACTGATTAGAAATAGGTGTTAAAGGCAGACAGAGAAGCAAAGAGCTTCTGGGTTGAAGAGAAGAAATAAAGGGGGAGACTGTACTTTATGGAATCAGAAAAGCAGCTGCTACAACACGAACAGAGCTGTAGAGGCAGTGAGTTAATTTTACTTTATATACACACTTCGTATGCATTTGACCACTCTACTGCAATGGCATCATTATGACTTTACAGCACTGTAAGCATCTATGGCTGATTAAGAGTTGGAGAATAGTGTCAAAATAAGTAATATAATGTTGGCCCAACATCACACCACCGGTGAAGGAACAGAAAATATGATACAGCCCCAAGTGGACAGGTGGTTGCCTCTGGGATGAATGAACCTATTCTGCTTTTGACTGTAACAATGCATTTGGATGTGGGTAAGAGTGTAAGAGTTCATAATGTAGACCTCAGTGTGTATAAAAGTAAGAACAGAAGATTAAAATTCAGTGCAACTTGTAGGGTGACCCTCTTTCTTCATATCCTTCTGCACCTGAAACAGCTTGAAACAGGTCAAACTCTATTCTTACTTTTCCTTCTCTTGAACTCTCAACTTCAACCTGCTGTGAGAAGTCTGACCATCTATGTAGTAGAATAAGTACTAAGGAGGACAAGAACAAAGTAAGGTAGAGACAAAGAGATAGGTCTAGAAGTAACAAGAGGCTGGAGTTTGGATTAAATCACCTCTAAAAAGCAGAAGACAATTGGAGCATTTGAGCCCAGGGTTGTCAGGCTGTGAACTGGCAAAAAGAGTCAATGTGCTCGAAATCGGCATTTTCTCATGAGGGGAGGAAATAACAAGAATGTTTCTGACAAAATCCTGCTGTAAGCCATTCTTGGTCCCTAATAAAATCACCAGCAGAAAAGTGCATCTACCCAAATTGAGTCTCTGCTGGGCTCCAGCTTAAGTGTCTCAGGATCAGCACAGTACCACAGAAAGCATGTCGAGGTGCAGGTGTAGAAATTGGTGTGTGCGTGCACTCCTGAAAACACTCCTTATGAAAACACAGATGTGAATGGAGTTCTGTTTCCATATAAAGAGTATCTTGTTTTGCAGTGATTTACTTCAGCATGTTTATAAGCAACTTAAAATAGGACAGGTGATTTTTCTTAAGATGTCTATGGAAATACTCAACGTCTGATCTGTGGGTGGTGGGTTTTTTCTCCTTGAAGATTCCCTAATATTCCTTAACTGATTTCCTAATAAGTTGTTACTGGAACCAAGATCAAGCCTGGTTACTTAAATGGTTGGCTGGTTTAAAGGATTAGGGTAGATCATGGAGCCAGTCACTAACTTGAAATGTGTCCAGGGTCGAGTTGTGATTGTAAGCTACGCTGACAGCTGACAGCTTTTTAGAAGTCTATGCAGCCAGAGTTGGTTCTATCTTAATGCTTGAATTCTCCTCTCTCAAAAAAAAAAGTTGCTGCAGATGACAGTAGTTAGCATTTCTGCCGATGAGTCCGTAATCAAACAGTTGCGGACAAGAGACAGGATTTTCTCGCTGCTGCTCCTGGCCTCTGTATCAGGGCTGAGGCACACTAGTTAGTCGCTGTGAGGTTTGGGGCTTTCCCCTTTTGTGGACAGAAGAGGGACATGTGCTTTTGGGATTTGGGCATCTGGAACTTTTCTCAAAGCCTTGTCCTTCCTCAGCCCTCCCCAAACACCTCAGGAAAAGCCTAAGGTTGGATAGGGGCAGGATCTCCTCCTGCAGGAAACAGCTGATGCCTTCACCATGCAGTTAATTTACCCGAAGAAACAGTGTATTTATTACTATTTTAGTTTCAGTTTTTCTTTTTTTATTTTTTTTTTCCTTTTTTTTAACCTCTTTTTCTAGCCTTACTCTGTGTTATGTGGAAAGAGTAATCCCAGGACAGGTATTCTCATCTTTGTCTCTGAAGGCTCATGTAAAGAAATAATTTAGTTTTATGAACCAATCTTACCCTTTTTGATTTCCACTTTTACACTGGGGGCCTAATGGACTTACTGCCTCTCCTGTGGTCCTTCCTTTATTTTGATATTTTAAACAATTTACTTTTCATATTTCAGCTAGAGAAAATCATGCCTGGGCAAGGATGGGGGGAGGGAAGAAAAACAGTCTTCCAATTTCTGATCTATAGCTCTTAATAATCTCTGTTTCACATTTAAACTGGTAAAGATTTTTGGTAGCTTCACTTCTACTGCATTTTTGTTTTCTTAGAGAGTGATATACTTTTATGGCCAGAGCCCATTCTTTCATATTCTGTCAAGATTTTTTTTCCCCTCACTGTGTTTTCTCATTTATGTGTTATGAAAAGGTCCTTTGACTCTATAGGGTTGTTGATCAGATCCAGAATTTCTATTTTGAATTAGTTATCTCTTTTTCCTTTAAGTACCTGCAAACTGTGGATACAGTACAGGAGAACCCCTAAACATGTGCCTAACTTTGGGCACATGGCTAATCCCATTAAAGTCAATGGTGTTACTCAACATGCTTCAAGTTAAAGCAGGAGTTTATCTACCTTGCTGAATCAGGGCCATAAAAGAAACAATTGCATTTGTGCTTGAAAAATTATGTGTACCAACTGCTGTTGGTACACATAAACACCTAGGTTTATTGTAGCTTAAAGAAGTTAATGGGAAGAAAAATATTTCTTCCCCCTCCCCACCCTCTCTTTTGACAGCACTTTGCATGTAGACAATTTTATTGCTGCTCTGTGTGACGTGCTAGCCATTGTCTCTGAAATAGAAAAGATTATCTCAAAAATTGACTGAACAATAGGAGAATCTTAATATTCTTCAGTTAAACTTTCAGAGCCCTTCTTTCTGGTTTTGTTTGTTTGATTGTTTTTTGTTTTGTTTTTTTTAATTAACACTTTCAGAATTTATTAATTGTAACCTATTTTTTAAAAGCTGACTTTTAAAAAAGAACCCAAACTCAACAATATTCCAGGCTAAAATGTAATGTAATGGTGCAGTGCTCCATCTCCATCTGACTCCCCTCATTTAACTATAATTAGGTATTGGTTATAACCAATGGTTAAATCAAACTGCTGGAACAAGTCTTGAGAATTACTTATAGGTATATCATCACCAGTTTCTCCTCTTGTCTCTAGAGCTAATTGGTCTTAAAAACATAGCCTGTTACGGGACTGGTGCCTAAAGATTGACCCAAAAGGTTGCACACCACACTGTTTTGGGAATTGGACTCTAGTGTCATTGTAACAGTTGTAATAGGTTTTGTGGGCTGCCTGATCATTATGGAGCATTTTACGTTCTGCATACAAAGACCTGTGGGATACAGTTTATAGGCAGAATTTATGGTAAATTAGTTGACTAGTTTAATTCTGGCATGTTTCAAATGTACTCGGGTCTCTGGAACATTGCAAATTGATACTTCATGTACTAGTAATGTGGAAGGCATTCATTAATGAGCTTTTCTTAGCCATGGACAAAATCTTATGTGTGGACTATAACCTCCCATGAGAACCATACAGCTTGAGTTTGTCTACTCTGTGATGGCTGTTGATTTGTCACTGTAGCCTCTTGCTGTCCCAGTCAGGTCCAGGGACACTTGTGTTCTAGGTATTTACAACCAGACTCAAAGGCCCACCAAAATGTCACAGTCCCAGCCCTCAGCCCAGGCAAAGCCATTTGGATGGAAATGTTTGATGCAAGTGGTGAACTCTTCTGTGTGCAAAGCTCTCAGTCTCCTTCTCTGAGATTCCAGATGTTGCCCTGGGGTGGCTGAGGTGCAGGCATGTGCTTCCTGCTGCACTTTTTCCAAATCTCTTTCCTCCATCCATGACTTCTCCATTACCCTACTGCAGCTGTTCAAGCCAACCTAAGTCAAAGACCTGATGTAATCTTTTACACCTCTGGAAAGAGAGTGTGAAATCGAACCAAATGAGACAGGCAGCATTTTATATGCACTTGGCAAGGCAGCAAAGAACAGTGCCTGTCACCTGTACCATGTTCCTGATGCTCGTTTCTCTACTCAAAGCAGTTTGAATTAGTGTTTGTGTAGAGGGAGATCTCCTGGTCAGTACAACTCCATTGAGACAGCATTGGCTGGATGCAGAAAGGCTCTGTGAGACTGTCCAGAACTGTTTGAGCTCTGAAGATTGACAAGGGAAGCAGCAGAGCAGGCCCTTGTACTGTGTCTTAGCATTTGAGGAATCTGATTAAATCTTGGTCTGCTTCTGCGTGTGCAGGTAGCAGCTTTGGCTGAGAGATGGTTTCACCTCTGTTTGCTCGCAGGGAAATGTTTCTTAGTTCCCCTGTTTCCTTGAACGTAGTGCAGCATTTATCTGCTAAAGCATAGTCCTTGTGAGCTCCAGGTTAAGATTATTTGAAAACTAAAGTTTCTTTTGAAAACGTGCTGCTTGAGGAGTGTTTCACACCTAATGTACAACAGGGGTGATCTTTGATCTGTACTGCCTGCTTTTTAGCTAATTAATGCTTAAAATAATCATTTTAAGGGGCTTGGGATGGGACTGCTAAACAGATTGCTGCTTCTTATCTTGTAACACTGTTATGATCAGAACCTGCATACTAGTCTGTGTCATCCTAATTTAAGGCAGGGGGAGGGTATATTCTGAGTGAGCCTCACAGTTATAAAAACTAGTTTCCTAAACATAATTTCACCTTGATCTGCCCTCTTCACCATCTACCAGAGCCTGCATTTATTAATCTTAACAGAATGTAAAGCCCACCTTGTAATTTTTCCCCCCTTTCCACCATTTGGGAAGTAGCAGGCTGAGGGCATTTAAAAGGCTGAAAAATCTAGGCATTATTTTAGTATAGTGATTCTATTTGAAAGATTTTACTGTGCATATTAAATGCTTTCACTAGAATTTCCTACAGCACCCAGAAGTATTGATGCAAACCTGAAGTGCATACATACAATATGTAATGTTCAGGAGCTATTAATGGTCTCTGACTTCACCAGCTGTGTATCTGATTATGAACTGGTGTTCCCAGTGCCATGCCTAGCAATTTTTAAATGAAGTTCCTGAATCATTTCCCCCCACTACACACAGAGGGAGGAAAACGTGTCATCTCCCAATGTTCCCTTTCTTGGCAGCGTTTGAAGCTGATCAACTTTAAACTAACGCTGAAACCCAGGAGCTCCTCCTGCCTTCCTTGGTCACCCTGCTCTTCACAGGACAGTCATGTTACTGCCGCTCCAGGTGACTCCCTACTGCTGGTTCACCCTTTGTGGCAGCCCGAAGAAATCTAAAAGCAGCTTGTGGTTGCCTTCTTGTGTGCCATGAGAAGCATCAAGGAAAAAGGATTCTCCTTCCTCACATATCCCCCACTAGGGTCTGAAGAGGAAGGATGCAGAGAAGAAACCACACATCAGCAGCCTGTTGCATGTCCTGGTTCTCTGCAAGCCCCAGCACAGGCTGGAGCATCCGTGGCTCTGTCCCCTCCTTGTGCCCACCTTGCTAGGAGCTCCATGAGAGAGACACAGATGCTGGTTAGATCCTCTCTCCCCATGCTGGGCAGTCCTTAGACAAGACCTCAAGGAGCCCCTCTGCTCCTTAGGACACCTAAGCATTGCACAGGAAGGGATTGAGGATTATGTCTTATTTATTTTCTTAGGAATGGTCATATTTGCTGCTTTGCCTGATATGTACAGAGGCACTTCCCATTCCGTTGTTGCCTGTTGTCCTTTGATGGTGCCACCACGTTGTTGGCTCTGGGGTTTGTTCTGTTTTATTCTTTTTACTCTGACAACCTTGTCTTGTGGGCTTTGTATTCATACTTATTCCTGATATTTTTTCCCTCCTGAGTACTTGCTCTGATTTTGTTTTCTTTCTCTTGCTTCTCTCCATCCCCTTCAGCCCTATGCTAACTTTCCTCCATGCTCTAATTTTTATTCCTCCCTGTTTTTCTTACCCATGTTGAGCTGAAAACAGTAACATGACCTGACAATTTTTACGTCATTCCAAGGTTTTTATGTACTTCCATAAATCTCTTCATTACTTTTTAATTGTTTCGTCATATATAGATTTTAGTTTTTCCTCCACCTTATTAGTCTGGGGATCAATTTTAGTCTACTATGTTTTATTAGTAGTAAGGGGAACAAAATATCTCCTTTTTTTTTTTTTTTTGTTGGTTTGATGCCATCTTCAAATTACCCTTTTTACTCTGTTTGACTACCTTTCTTCTCTCCCTGGAGAGTCTGCTTTGTGTCAGACCTTCTGCTGGTGAACTGGGTATGATTTCATCAGGCCATAGGCAAAAGTATACTCTGCAGAGGAAGATATTTTCAGCTGTTATTCTATTTATTTATTTATTTATTTTTCTATCTTGGGGAGTGTGGAATGAGCTGAGCCACCATTACCCTGGGAACTGTGAATCTTTCTTTCCTTCCATTAAATTTGGTGGCTAAACTTGAAGGCTTGTCTTGAAGGAGGATTTATTGTAGTCGTACTGATAAAACTATACTGGTATAATTAAACAGCTATATTAATGTCAGAAAACCTCCCATGCACAGACACAGCATGACACAAACTACATCAGGGAAGAAACTGACCATCTCCCTCAGTAGTTATTGTATTGATAGGGGTGTGCTCCCATAGGAGTTTTTTCTAGTCTAACTTTATTGAGATTCAAACCATGTCTTGTCCCAGAATCTCCTCTCTTCCCCCATGTAAACAAGCCTGAAAATAATGATCTGGACCTTCAAGCTGTTGTTTACTTCAGTGTAGCTTTATTAAAGGCATAGAGTTGTGACTATTTGAGGATCTTGAGCCAATGTTTTTAGGGGTCTCTCATGTTATATAACTTCAATTTTTGGATGATGGTGCCTATTGAATAAAATTAGGTTTTGTACAGCAAATTTTAAGACTTATCTAGACATCTTAAAGTAGTTTGCAGAAAAAGGAGTGAGTTGGGACCAATGTTCTGCCTCTGTAAGGGCTAGTGCTAGACATTTTATCACTCAGCAATAATCCAAGCTTTTCCATCAATGTTGGAATCTAGTTTATTGGAAAAGGATCTTGGCAAGGACAGTGGGAGTTGCTGCAGAGTATTTCAAGGTAACATTATGAGAGGATCTTGGTTCTTTGGGACTTTTTATCTCACGGAACGTGTTATGAAAGACTTTGTGTGAAGGGCCAAAGTAAAATGTTTTCAAAGCAGCCAAACAATTTTATGTGTCCACTGACTGTCCATTTGACCCAGTAGGAAATAAGCTATGCCTGGGGCAGGAGAAAGAGAAAGTAGGTCTACAAGTGCAGCACAGAGGCAAATGTTAAAACAGGTCACATGGTAATGTGATGTCACATGGAAAGGCATTAGCAGTTAAATATTAAATATTTTCTACTAAAATGATTTAAATTCTGATTTTTGAGACAGAGAAGTGCACTGCAAAACAGGAAGATTAATACTTGAAGTACCTAAACTTATTCTTAGTACAGACCCAACTTTTCTACTGCATCAGTGGCATTTTATATGCTTTTGCCCAATAACTAACACAACTGGATTTTCGTGAACAGTGAAGAACAGAATCAAGTTTGTGGAACTACCATAATTTTCCTCGTGTTCATTTTCCTAGCAAAATGTTTAAATAAATACACTTGGGGGCTTGTTAAGGGCTCAAGGAGTCCCTGAGACACCTTTGATACACCACTATGTTTTTATATACTCGCAGGACTGCTCTGGGCACTGTGTTCAGCATATTTCCCCATCCCATGCTTCTTTTGAGCTTGCCATTTTGAATACTGGATTTCTGCAGGCAGCTGTTCATGTGATGCACTCTGGCTAGCACCCCAAGAATCTGCTGTCTGTCCCCAAAATCTGCTGGCTGTCCCTGCCTGCCACCTCCTGCCAGAGGAGTGGGAGCTGTGGATTGCGCTGAGGTCAGAGGACAAGAGGGTGTTGCTGGCAGGGCTAAAGCTGCCATGTAGGCAGCGTTCCATATTTAACAGTAAGGTAGGTCTCTGCTAGATGAAAAAGGCTCCAGGTGAGGAGAGCACAATCGATAATTACAACTATTAGAAGTGGTGCCTTCTCTTGCTTTTCCTACTTTCCACTCCATCCTTTGCCTACAGGAAACAAAGCAGCTGAATCCCCCAGACAATTGCTCATGCATTTACATTTTCATTTGCTTGGTTTATAGCAAGATTGTTCCAGCTTTTGGGAGGGGCAGCTATCAAAGATGTACAGGCATTGCCATTGTGTTTTATTGTTCCAGTCCATTTTTCCTGTGAATGCAGGTGGGAGTTTTTCAGTGGGTTGGTTTTGTGGTTTTGCTTTCTCTTTCTTCTAAGCATTTATAACCCTTTTATTGTCAGTCTTCAATCATTTTTGACAGATCAATATATTTACTTTAGTGATGGTTCATCCTACAGTTGTGCTTGTATTTTTTTGCTTTGTTTATAAGGGTTATGAATAGATTCAGTGGGTTGTATCTCTCCTGTACCTCTGTCATTGCGTAAGGATCTGCTTGATCTTGCCCCAATATGTGTATATTTAGAAGGAATATGAAGTGTTTACACTGATCTGCTTTCAAATGTACTTGTTTAACCTTTTTCCTAGATAGACTTTAAGCAATTACAAATGCAATTTTTGATTTAGAAATTGCCTTCTCAGAAATCCTAAGTATGACTGCTGGTATTTCATGTATGCTTGAATGTTTGAAGGAAAGGGCTCTAGGAAACCACTCCAGCAGACTCCAGAGATCCAGAGGGCTTGAGGAGTAACATAGCAAAGCAGTGACGGATGATAACATTTATTCAGACGATTCAGAAATGAGTCGGATCCATGGGAGTCCTGAAGTCTTTAGCCAAGTAGCTACAACTGAGACAAAGAGGTGTTCTTGAGCATACACCTCGCTCGTGTCCCTGCGCAGCCAGATCCAGGCTCAGGACAGCTCCTTAATGCAGCTGTGAAGAGAGGTCAAAGATGTGCAATGTGCACATGGGAATTGGGCCCCCAGCATCAGTGTGATATGCTGCACCCTGGCTGCCATCAGAAGGTGGGTGAACAGAACCTGTTGCTCCATTGTGAAAGGGTATGTCCATGGAAAAGGAGAGGGCTAAATGTACTCCTCCATGCTCAGGGATTTGGGTTGTTTCAGGATATGGTGATATATATGCCATTTGTTGTACAATTGCCCCCTTCTCCCTGCCCTTAAAAAAGGGAGCAGCAAAAGAACCGTGTTTGTTACAACTGATACTATGTACAAGGTGGTAAGTGGAAAACAGGTCAACTAGGACTAGGTAGTGCTTTTACTAATATTACTGTTCGAAACATGATCCATGTCTTATAACTGCATGTTAAATATTGGGAAAAATCCCTGGACATGCCTGGATTTCAGTGAGGTTTAATAATTTAAACCAGGCGAGCATATTAGTTGTTTGTAGGAAGTCATCCCCATAGTTGCCTTATCAGAGCTGTATACATCCTGTTTTTCATTGCATCCATTTTTAGGCTGAAATAATTTACCATGTTATGAAAGTCGTGACTCAACTACTTCTCATCAGCGTGTTGTCCATTTGTAACAGCAGATTTTCCTGGAAGTCATTACTTTGGAGTGCCTTTGACAGCTGTACACATCACTCCTGCTCCTCTTGTCCTTTGTGGAGCAGATTTGCCCATTGTTGTTAGAAAGGATGTTACCACTGATGCACAAGCTATCAGGTTTTTCCATTCTTTTCTTTCTTTTCTATCTCTGTTGAATTGCAGTTTCCTTTGTTTTCTGCATGATGCACTGAAAGAGGTTAGGAAATTTATCATGGTTATTTTTAATGGGTTTTTAAAGTCTGGCATGACACAGGTTGAATTGATTCAGGAAAATTTCCTGGAGCTGCAATGGTTTTTTTACTATTACAAATATATTTTTATCATTGCAATTTTTCTGTAAGAAAATACATTTATTTTTCCTTCTAGTCCTATAACAAAGCCTAGCTTTCTAATGTTTCCACATGGTCAGATATTAGCCATTTCCTGAGATAATTTAGTTTGGTCATGTGTACAGCTAGCATTTTTATTGTAAAGAATTCTGCTAGTGGTTTTGTGATAAATGCATAAAGCATTGGGAAATGACTTTTATTGGGCTTAGTGTGCATTTAATAATGCATTAAGAAAATTAAATGATTTTGTGTGTGTGTGTGTGTAGATCTTAAGAATGTATAGATCTTAAGAATATATAAAAAAATACACACTACCGTAGGTATGCAAGGATTAAGGATTTTTAAAAAATAATTTTCCCTGTGTGCATTTTGTATGCTGTAGCATAAAAAAATACATTCCCAGGAGCTCAGTTGGTGGTTACTATCCTTTATCCTTTTTTTTTTAATCTCTTTGTTTCAACATTTTTTTTTTTTAAAACAGATAGGGAAATTTTTTTTGAAAAGCGAGTCCCAATGACTGTCCCTTTCACGGCCAGTCTGGCAAACCTTTATTTGCCTGAGTACGGCTGTTCAGTGTTGGCTAGGATCTGTGTCTTTTTTGCCTGCAAACCAGATGAATGGGTTGCCCATTGCTTCCCACTTATGAAACCCTTCTTTCATTTGCTTAAACTTCAGATCAACTTGTTTCTTATTTAACAAGATGGTGTATACATGTGTAGTTACACAAAGCTCAATTTGGCTTACTCATTTCATCCTGTTATGTTTATGATGCAAAAAAAAAAAAATCAGTATATTGAGTCCTATCTATTATTGAGGAATTAAAATATTTCTAATATTAAGACAGTATTATTTCAGAAATGCATGCGACTGTATTAACATAAACAGAGAAAAGGAATGGTATGCAATATATTGTGACTCTCTCATTGATTTAAGCTCAAAATGCCAGTAAGAAGAAGTAGACTGAAAGAAAATTATGTGTATGTTTATTTCAAACACATGCAAAAATAAAATATTGTATCATCCACCACTGCTGATCGTATTTAGAGAGGGCAGATGAGCTGTCTTGCCTACCAAAAAATCAAAGATAAAGTACAGAATTAAAACAAACAGAAACAGCCTACTGATTTTTGAATGCCTCTCTTCTGAATGCCTTTTTTGAAGATATGTATGAGGACGTGACTTTTCAGCAGATAGAGATACTCAGTGTTTTCTGAAAGCCTTTTATTTCCTTTAGGGCTAAAATGGCTAACCAGAACCGGAGATGTGGGAAAACTCTGGTCACACCTGAGTCCTGGCTGTGGTGTGTGAAGTATATATGAGATGAAGTTTGCAGAAATGCAGACTTATGGATGGCTTTTCTTTGTACCCTGATGTCAGGAGGAAAAATAAAAGCTCTCAATTTCATTGTGGTCAGAAATACTTTAAGATAGGCAGAAGTCAAATCACGTAGGTTTTGTTTTAGTCATCTTGAAATATATTTGCTCATATGAAGTTTAGTGATTGACATGTAACTAGCAACTTTTTTACACTTGTGGTTTTATTATAGTCAACCTGTTTTATAGCTTGTTGTATCTTGCGATGTCGTAGTATTGCAAATTATATTTAAATCCTCTGACCTCCTTCCTGTTTCATTTTCTCTGTATGGTCACGCATATGTTCTTCTCTTTTTGTCCCCCAGCCCCAAATTTTCCTTGGAGCCTGCACCATGATGCGCACATGTTCTCCTGCTTTCTGGGACACTGAGGATCCTCCCTGAATCCCCGGCCACCCGTTCAGATGTCCCCCCCTGCTTTGCTAGAAAGCAGCCCTACGCTGCGCGCCTCTCTCTTCTGTGTGTTCTCTCAGCCACGTTATTCGATGTAGCATCACAGTAATATCCCTCATCTTCTTCAAGTGCACTGCTCTGTCTCCATTTATCTTGTATGAAATGTCTGTAGCCCTGCCAGGGTAACACTTCCCGTTGCTTCCCAGAAATTGCTTACCTGTCTGCCAAGGGAAACTGCTTGGAGCTCCTGACTAGAAATCAGGATAAGTGCTCAGCAGATCCCTCTCCCTTCCTTATGTGGAGAGGAAAAAAAAAAAAAAAGATGGAGAAAAGGCTGCCATTGTTTAGCCTGAGTAGCATTGTCTGCTTATCCTCCTCAGCCATCTCGTAGCCATTTTATTTTTTTTTTTAATTTTTCACTGCACTGATAAAAATAGGTAGCACTGTTGAATATAAATAACAGACTCATACAAATCCATACAAATGACCACTGTGTAGATGGTGGGAAGTAAAGTTTGGAGACACAGAAAGCTTGCTATCTCACAGAGGAAGCCTTCCCTAGATATAATAATCCAGTATTCTGGGAACAGTAACCCGGTGGTTTTTCTCTCAGGATATGGCAAAGGAGTGCTTTGGTTGTGAATTAGGTGCAGGGAGCCCAAGATGAGTCTGTTCTCACACCCCGTCTCTCAAACCCACAGAAAGGCCGGGCACAGAAATATGCTGAAACCCACAGGAAATGTCTGCTGCACCATCACATGAGGTCAGTCAGGCATACCGTGCTTTAATGAGCACAGACAAAACAAGCTTTGGTGAAAATGTCACAGTCTAAACACGAGTAACAAAACACAGACTAATACAGTCCCAGTTTGGGTAGGAAACACCATGGGAAAAGGTCTAGAAACCTTCTTCTGGCGGTCTTGCTGAGGTGAAGAGCATCACCCAGTAGCACTATCACCGCAGACTCACACAGTAGGAGGGACTGGTTTCTTATTAATATCACAGTACTTCTCATTTCCAGTAGCATCCTATAAAAACTCACCCTATTTACAGCTTTCATTTCGCATTAATGAAGTGGAATACTGATGTAGCTAATCAGCGCTAGCGGTATGAAGCAAGCACGTGGGGAGGCGGCGATGGTGGTGGCAATCATCTTAGCCCAGTTGCCAGGCTAAAAATAACCCCTGCCAGCCCTGGGAAGTGGCAGCTCCCAGCTGTGGGGGGGCAGAGCCTGGGACCCTGCGGCTCTGCTGCCCCACCACCCACCTCCTCCTGCAGCCCACCTGGAGCAAGAGAAGAAACTATTCTGTTATCCCTGTTCATCCCCTATGCTACTTCTCTTCCCAATCCCTAAACCTGGGCATGAGTTTTTGTACTTGCACTTGGATTGGGACTTAGATTTCCTCAGAAAACCAACTAAACATAGATTGCCAAATATGCTTGTATAATTCAGAAGGGTTTGGTTTGGTGTTTGGGGTTTTTTTGGGGGGGGGAGGAGAAGGGGGTGGGTTGTTGGTTTTTGGGGTTTTTTTTCCCCCTCTCTGTGGCACTTTGTGAGCTTACTTTAATCCCTGTCGTTCTTTATATGTGGGTAAATGTCATCTACTTCATTTCATGAATGAATTAACACAGCCATGCAGAGTCTGCGTCTCCCTCACTGCTCACTTGGAAGGGGGAAGGGATTAGTAAATGTGTGTGACAGCCTCAAGTTGCTAAACTCCACCCAGGGTTAGGGGTGCCCAGAAATAGATCTCGTTTGCACCCTGGTATAAGGTACTTGACAGAGTCTCCCAGCTCTGTACCTTATAATGGCCCAAATCGGCCTTCCTTCTCCTTATTGTCAACCCCAAATATTACTTTCATACCATGAGTCTCTTACTGCACCTGACAAGGGAGGAGTTCCTTTAAAAATGGCTGTGCTTTTACTGGTGGGGAGAATATAAATAATCCTGGAATTTTCGTCCTTTTTTGACACTTTCTTAAGCACATCAGAAAGCAGAGGTCTTTTGGCAAGGTGCAAGTTTGAGATAGCGCAGAGGTTCTTGGTATGTAGAAGATAGCATTTTTAATCCCAAGTATGTGGACAAAGAGGTGGATGCATAGCAATACCGAGCAGCGCAGAAAGTGTGCACGAGTGTCTAGGCCTCTTGTTACATGATATTTTTAATACAGTCAGGAATTAAATTAATAGTTCTATGTGCTTATTTTAAAGCTCTCACAACATGAAAAGAAGTGTAGTTCATCGAAAAAGGAAATGAGGAACAATTTATTCTTAAATAGAAATCACTGTGGCCATGTTGTCATTTTCATGAATTCACACAATGGGTTGGATTAGTTTCTGGCTGAGGTGTGTGTGTGCGTGTGTGTTGGCAGAGCTGTGCTTTGAAACTTTTCTCTGTGCCTGAGACCGATCAGTGCTACCAGGCTTCATTTTCACGTGCAATAAGTTCACCTGTTTCTGAAGTGGTGTCGGGGGCTTTTGTTTGTTTCTTTGTTCTTTTTTGTTGTTGTTGTTTTGTTTGGTTTTGGGTTTTGTTGTTTGTTTGTTTTTTCTTAAGTGGTGATGTACATTTCTCAGTTCTGTAATCTGGAGATACTCAGCTTGGCAGTGATTTATAAAAAATAGTCCAGGGAGGCACCCTGCCAGCTGGAGTCACAGCCCGGGACGCAGGAGAATTGGCACAGGAGTTAGCTCCCAACTTCCCAGCAGACTTCCCCCTGCCTGAAGAAAGCTGGCCTGGGATTTCTAGGTGTACATGGCAGCTCGGGAGCTCCCTTCCTGCAGGGAGGCACCAGAAAAAAAGGTGCTCGTTGGCAATTCCCAGCCCCTCTGTACCTGCTTGTGCTTCAGTCCCTCAGCTGGAAAATGGAGGATGTCCTTTGTTTTCTCCACTGTTTATTGAATTTGTAGCCTCCACAGGCCTAGAATGAGCCTTCTACTTAGTATAGCTCCTGCCAAATTAGGGCCCCGAGACCTTGGAGGCCTCTAGCTGCTCATATAACACAAATAATAATGAGACTCATGGTACCTGACAATTTTTTGTCCCCTCCTTGCCTTTCCTCTCAGCCCAAAGTAACCCTTTCTGTGAAGAGGGTGTTTGGGCTTTGCAGCTGTTTGTTACGCTTAGTCTGACAGAGTCTGAATTGGCTGCAAGAGCTGGAAGGGGACAGTGCTCATGACAAATCAATTTGCTGACCTCTGAAATAATTAAGCAAGTAGCACCAGGCTTGAGTCCTGTTTTAAACAAGCAGCGTGCTATTCGTTTTTTGTCTTTCACTGCCTGCAGTGAATGGGTGTCTCTAACAAAAGAGGCAGAGTGATCAAGGAACTTTTTTTTTTTTTTTTTTTAAGGAAGTATCTCTTAAGAAAATTAGCCTTTTCCCTGTATCTTGGTGTCTTTACTTTCCCCCCCCCCCCCCCCCCCCCACCTTTTTTCTTCCTCTTTGTTCTTTGCTCTTCCCTGAGGAGGACAGAGATAATAAAATTTTCTATTTTCATTTAGCTTTCCGGATGAGCTTTGTGTACTTTACCAGACTGCAGCATAGAAAACAAAGACTTGTTTATTGCCTAACAGAATATATGTTTTATGATTAATGTGATGTGTTTGTAAAACATAGGACTGATAATAGATAGGGAGATCAAAGTCTTCTGTGAATTGACAGCAGCACTATAAACAAGGTGAAAGGGTTGCAGGTGTTTCCCACACAGGTGTTATGTGAAAACATATGTCCCTTTGCCATCATGTACTGCATGTGCACTCTGTCTTTTCCTGTGCAGCAAGGTGATGTTGCTGTGAGCTTTGCTCAGAGGGCACATCCATGGCTTAGGACCTGCTAGATGCTGTTGGCAAGAGATGACCACGCATTGTGACCAGAGCGACCCTGGGGAAATGGAAAGGATAATGCTAAACTGGTCCTTCAAATTAAAAGTAGCTGATTGATCCACTATATTGCCTGAGAACAGAAGTCTCCGTTCCTGGAGGGCGAGTTTCCTGGCAAATGTTGGAAAGGCAGTTGATGTGCTTGGGTGTTGCAGGAGGGACGGGGCAGTCCAATCTGCCTCTCATCTCACTGCTCCTTCCTCAGCTCATGGCTGGGCTGTTCATGTCTCAGGCATCTCTTACCTCCATAGAGTAACTTCTGTGGCCATAGCAGGCACTAGGTGTGGGCTGGGACACCTGGGCTATATCTCTGTGGAAAACAATGGTGGGGCACACTCAAAACAGCAGAAATCATTGCTGAATTGCTGCTTATTCTTGCAGATAAAAGAAAATAGATGTTTACTAGATGACCAAATATTTGCCAAGAGGACTGCAATGTCCTGGATGAAACCTGAACACGAGGCAGAAGTCTGTCCCTTTCATTAATTGCTGTAGAGTGGTGCTTGTCTGCACTTATGAACCAGACTGATGCAGTTGAGTGTGTTGGGTGTTTGTAGCCTCTTAAATTATTAAAATGCTCTGAATGCAGATTGACTTATTTTGCTCAATATACTATAACATAACCACTCCTTTGACCTGCAAGCCCTTTGGTAAATATCCTGGAGGGCAGCCTGTCTTTTCCGTAACTTGTGGGAGTAAATCCATGCCCTCCATTGAATGCTTCTGAAAAACTTTTTGCCTGGCCCTCCTGGGGACAGTGCAGCACAGGGCTGCCTGCTTCTGCACTGGCAGCCCAGTGGGGCGACAGCTTGTCACCCACCCTTTCATCAGCTGGAGGAAGCAAATGCTGTCCTCATGCTGTTCAGGTACTGGTACCAGATCTTTCCTGTCTCACCTTCCAACGGAGCTAAAGTTGCTGGTAGATTTATTTTTTTTTCCATCTATTTTGGAGGACTGCAGTTTAAACAGAAATTTAATAGAAATTGCCCTAACAGCGTAACTTAAATAACTGAGGACTCATCTACACTTGAAAATTAAACTCCTGTGTGCATCATTAAATGTATTTTTACTGGTATGGCAGTGTTACAACAGATTCCCACGTGGACAGAGTTGCATCGCTCTGAGGATGCTGCATTACATTCATGTGTTCTTGTTTCTGTGCAAGAGTGAACCGGATGGTCGCAAGCATTTGTATTACATCTTGAATGCCCTACATAAAAATACTACAAAGGCTTGGGTCAAGCAGTATAATAGTACTGTGTCACTATAGTTAAAGGTAGGACTTCTGTATGTGGACAAGCCCTGTGAAAAGATTAACCTAGAGAAAAGTAATAAAAAGTGCTGTCCTAAATTATTCATTAATCTATTTGTAATGTGCTTGCCAGGAGGCTTTTGTTTTTCTCAAACTCTTATTTATTAAAATCTGACAAGAATATTGGTTTTTGTTCAATAATAAATCTAAGTCTATGTGAGGCTGGTGATATCCACATGTAGTGATACAGAATGAAAATGAAGTTACATGGCAGAGGTGAATGAGTGATTTACTTGGGAAGAATAGATTATTGTTGTTCAGGAGGATTTTATCTTTTACTTGTCATTTAGGAACAACAACAAAAAAATCTAGTTAGGAGATACCCTCTTGGTTTGTGACCAAGGCCTTGATCCTGCAAAGGATTTTCAATATGTTAAGACTTAGTTAAGCATATTTGTGGTGTCTTTGCAGGTTCTGGACCTGTGTTTGCTAAATGAAATAGCTCAGATGATCTTGTTTCATAGTTAGCTATTCTTGTTCTTTTTCCTTAACTTTGAGGGAAGGTGATGGCAGTCATGCTTCTAGCCTGTGGATTTTGACTTCCAAAGCATGTGCATACATACCCTCTTCTCCTTGTGTCCTAGAAAAGGTTAGAAAGATTATACACATAAAGTGGGAGAATGGAAAAAAGCCAGGGAGAGAGCTTTTACTGTTTGGGATACAATAAAATATTGTAGTCTGTGTGTGCTTTACAGCAGTCATTCCTTAAAAGCAGGCAGAACTTTGCTTAAGAAGTGATTTAAGATATTTTTTCAGTATTTTCAGTTTATTAATTTTAGGAGATGTTTTTCCCTTCTCTTCTTTCTCCTTCTCTGTCCTTATTTATAACTAGATTAGGAAAGGAAAAACAGGTGCCTGTGGATAGAGAAGAGTAAATAAAAAAGAAAGCTTAGCTGTGTAAGCAGAACTGTGAGTTTGGGTGACTGGTCTGAGTTGAGTTGGAGGATGATGAATAGATTTGTTTGCATAAGCTTGGCCTGAGTCACTTTCTCATAAAAGCAGATTGAGTAGGAGATGCTTCTGTCCCACATTTTAGTCCTGAATGCTTTCAGGCACAAAGTGCACAGAGACATAGGGGCTCCGACTGTGAGTACTATCCTCTTATTCTAGTGGACTGGAGCTGGAGCTCTATGGCTTCCCAAGTTCGAGATAAACTTGAAGTGTGTCACACACATATGCACACATGTGCTTTTCATGATGTATCGTGTGGTGCCTCTTGGTGGTCAGGGTTAAGCTGTGTGGGTAGACATAATCAGCTTCTGATTCAGATTTGGAATCTGGTGTTAGGGTTTTGGTCCCTATGAAAAGCTGTGTGTTGGAGGACCATCAGTCACTAACCATTAACAGAGACAAGGAACTTGGTAAACTTGGAGAGGGGAAGAGAAAAGCAAGGTGTGAGTGTGAGAGGTCAGTATTCATCACTGATCATCCTGGGTAGATTTGGAGCTGCATAGGTCTTTGCTTTGGGAGCTTGCTTTGCCTCTCTAATACCGGAGAAATGGTACAAAGTACATGTGGAAGGGCATGTAGGGCATTATCCGATGCCAAAGGCTGTGATCAAAGCACTCTTTAAAATGAGGCCTCAGCTCTTTCTTATGCACCTATTGGGATTCTGAAGAAAAGTTTGACCGTTAACAGACAGTTACTTTGCTGTGGCTTAGCAAACCGGGAGAGGTGAAAAAGGTTTATTTTAATAGATCGTACAACCTGTATCTAAGGTTCGAGTGGAGCCTGTGGGTTGGATTTGGGAAATAACAGTTCCCTCTTGAAAGCCACCAGAGAAGAAAAGATCTCTTCCTTCCTGAAGAAAATTATTTTCTCATTCTTCTCTGCCATTTGTTTGTTATGAGTTTTGGTGGTACAGGGGTCAAGGTGAACTATGAAACCCTGCTTTGGAATCAAGATATTTGTCTGACTTGTTTGCCCCTGGTGAAATCAGTGCTGCTGCAGCTTCATTGCCATGGGAACCTCCAGTTACTAAATTTAATTCAGCCCAGGGTTTGTTTGTCTGTTCTGTTGCTGCAGTGTAGACAGGTGATAAGCAATATATTGATACTAAGCTATATCATACCAAAATGATTAGGCATTGATATTACTATGGTATTGCAGTATCTGTGGTATTGCACTTATGTTCTGCTCTGAGCTGCCTTGCCCTGCTGTGCCTGCCTCCAGCCTCTTCTTCCTCTCTCCTGGCAGAGAAATGTCAGCGCTGCCTACATAGTCCAGCAATCAGCAAAGGTAGGGACTGCAGGCAACCTCTGCTTGCTGGTGCTACTCCTTCCTCTCCCTGCACCAAGCACGGACCTTGTGGGGAATGCTGCTGGAGAAGGGAGCCCTGCACCCCTTCTCCTGCAGGGAGCTGGGGTGGGTCGCAGTACCTCTGCAGCATCCACAATGGTGTGAAGTCCCCCAAGGACAGACCTTGGTTCCAAAGATCAGATTAAACTGTAAGCGGAAGATAGAGGGTGTATGAGCAGAGTGAGAGACTCTTATCATCCAGTCTTCTTCTGAAGTTTTATTAATTTCTTTACACTTGATGTACCTTGTTTGTTTCTTCTTTTTTTCCTCATTGGTATTATCGAAGGTTCAGGTGGTCTCTGTTAGATGGTTATGTTTGTGGTAATGCAGAGCCTGGGGTCTGAGATGCACTTGATTCCAGTGCTAGTAGGGGTGGTGGAAGCATGCCTTTACTGTGCCCACGCTGGCGGGACTTCTGGAAAGGCTCATAGTAGACAGGGCTTTGCCATGGAAAGACATGGCAGGAGGCATGTGGCTACATGAAGGGTAATCAATTTTGTAGGTCTTTCATGATTGTTTGGGTTGTTGGTTACTAATGTTTTGCCCCTCTGTAGTTTAGTTTAGTGATACTACATCACTTTGTATAGAATTCATGAAAAGCATAGAGTGTGGAAACCTGTATGTTAAAATGTTGGCTGAGTATTGATTCATGAGTAAAAGATTTTAAACTGTTTCCTTTAAATTCCAGGACCATGCATCTTTATTTAATAGTTGAGAGGGATGATGCTGATACTGGTTTACCTAAGGGAATATATTTTCTGTTATATTTATTCATGGCAAGTGTTTTCAAGCCAACAGAGGTAGTGTTTCTCTGGTTGACGTTATCTGCTAAAATAACTCTCTACTTTTTTTCTTTGTAGGTACTACATTGGTCGCCAGATGTTTGTGGTGGTCTCCACACCAGAGATGATCAAGCAAATCTTAGTGACAAACTTCAGTAATTTCACCAACAGAACTGTGAGTAAATAGAAAGATTGTCTTTGTAGACAGAGGTGGTAGTACTGTTAATTTGAGCTCAGACCAAAAAGTGACTGCAAGGGTGCTGGAAGTAGAGACGGGGGAGACAAAGCACAACATGGTTCAGTGAAACTTGAAACTGTATAAACTCTGTATATACATTTCAGTCAAAGACTCCTCTTACCAGAACGCTCTGAGGATGAAAGAGAATGTCCTTAAAAGAGATACAGTGCTGTCGTGACTGAGGCACCAGGTGGATGCTGAAGAGAGAGGCTTTCAATATCCAGTTTTGCCACTGACCACCTGTAAAATCCTGGGAAAATAACTTCCTGGCTCTCTTCCTTGTTCTCAGCCTGTAGTATGGGGATAGTGTTACTTGCTTTCTCCCACCCATGGTCTGTTTTGTGTTTTTAGACTTTCCAAGGCAGGAGCAGGCTGCTTGGGACAGGGACATGCCTCCTGCAGCTAACATATGTTGCTTTGTCATACTTGCCACTCTGAAAATAACAAAGAATGAATTTCAGGTTAGCAAGGACTTATACATATGCCGTTGTTGGTTACTTATTTTACTTACTTATATATACATATATATTAAAAAGCTCTTTTTCAAGTATGGGTTAGAACAAATAGTGAGGTGGGAATGGCCAGAGGGATAGTAAAGATTTCCAGCAGTTTCTCAGCGTTTTACAAGGAAATACTGTCACTGTGACCGCATGCTGCCTCAGTGCCATCCATTCCCTGCTTCCTTCTGGCCCCTTTGTATGCTGAAACCTGCTCAAATAAACTCACATGTATTCAGGAGGGTTGTTTGTGCCCTCAGGAAAAATTTCATCTCTGATCAGCTATCTGTCTCCTCTGCCCCTCTGATCCTCTCTGCAACCAGACAGTCTGTTTGCAAACTGCTTGTCTTCTTTGCTTGCTTCTTTTGGTACATGAGGTTCCTCTTGTGACTACCTGTATCTTATTTAATAACCACTTGTACCAGTTACCCTCCATTCTGCCTGTTAACTCACATCTGGATGGAATAATCCCAGTGTGCAAGTTTCTTAGGCTGAAGTTGTGTGTGGCAAGAAACTTCTCCCCATTTTCTCTATATTTGAAAGAATTTCCCACCCCTTCCCTTCTTGCACCCCCAAGCAGGAAACATATTTCTTCCTGTCTATAACTTTCCCATGCTTTTCTCCTGTATATTTGATAAGAATAGACTGTACCCACTATTCATAGCAGTAGATGGTGCCCAAATAACACCTCCCTAAAATTAGAGAGCATTCCTTTGAGGGTACATTCAGATACTCATTTTGCTCTTACATCCAAATGACAAGGCTGACTAAAATTATCTGCATTGTCTCCATTCTTCATTGGTGAAATTTTTCTTTCTCTCCAGGCTTTTGTGGTCAGAGGTTTATCTCTCTTTCTTGTGGTTGTGCATCCATCTGTCATGGTCTGTAACATTTGCATTCCTCTAAAATTCAGGTAGGTCAGGTCACTATAGCCAGTCTCTCTCTCTTTCTCTTCCTTTCTTTTGTTCATCAGGGATCTGTTAGGAATGGCTGTCTGTGTAGGTTCATATCTTGCCCTTATCACTTGACTGTCCCCTGAACCATTTGTGACTTTTCTGCACAACATCCTGCTTTATGGATGAGGAACCGAGGCACAGACTGAGTGACATCCCCGCCATTAACCAGAAAGCCTGTGGCAGACGAGAAAATTTAACTCCTAGCCATCTCTCTGATGAAGTGAACGGCTTTCCCCTGTGCACTGTTGCTATTTCTGGCTTGCTTAATGCCCAGGAGTCTAATTCAGATGAATTTGCTTAATCTTATATGCTTTTATCTGCTTGTTCTATGGTCTTCTCACAAAGCTGAAATCTTTGGGCGTTGTTATTTCTTACTTTCCACTCTGTTCGCCCTGTTCCAGCCATCACTTTTCACGTGCTGAAGATAAGCAGGCTTCTGTTTCTGGGTCCTTCCACATCTAACCTGGGGATTTTTCCCCTCTTGAATTTTCAGACTGGAAGCTACCTCTCCTCTTCAGTTCACAAACAGCTCTCTTAATGGAGTGTTTGGCTATCCTATACACCAATGATTCTATATGAAAATAAATAATGCTGGATGGTATGTAATGAAGGCCAGAGGAATTTATTCAGATATGACTTTGGTTGTATGTGAATAGGGGTTGAAAGGTGAGAGGGAGAAAAACACTATCCAAGTAATAGTATTCTTTCTTCTCATATTGACTGAACAAATGCAGTTTTAAGACTTTTAATAGGGTTGCTTCTGTTTGTGTATTTTTAAATTACTCAAAGCAAGCTCCTCTAAAGAGAGGGTTTCTATTTGCCAGTGAAGAGTTCAAAATGTAAAAATGGTTCCCCCTACCTTATTTTACCCATTCCTTCCCCAAGTGGTCTATTGATGAGTACTTGTAGAACTGACTTTGGAGTCAGTGCTGTTCACAAAACCAGGCTAATATCTTTCAGTTAGACATGGCACACACTTACTATTTCAACCCAAAGCCTTTTTTTAGCTTAAGAGTGTCAGTCTTTAAGAGTGAGAAGGATGGGAAAGGGGGTGAGGCCACTGGGTTTGAACAGGCCTTGGGAAAATCCACCATGCTTTGCTTTTCTTCCCCACCTCCTCAAATCATTTCTGTGCTGGTTTGGCTGGGATAAAGTTAATTTTCTTCACAGCAGCTGCTATGGGGCTATGTTTTGTATTTGTGCTGAAAGCAGTGTTGATAACACAGGGATGTTTTAGTTACTGCTGAGCAGTGCTTACACAGAGTCAAGGCCTTTTCTGCTTCTCACCCCATCCCACCAGCGAGGAGGCTGGGGGTGCACAAGAAGTTGGGAGGGGACACAGCCAGAACAGCTGACCCCAACTGACCAGAGGGATATTCCATACTGTTTGATGTCATGCTCAGCATTAAAACTAGGGAGAAGGTTGTCTGGGGGACTGGCTGGGCATTGGTCGATTGGTGGTGAGCAATTGTTTTAATTTGCATCACTTGTCTTTCTTGGGTTTTATTTCTCTGTCTCTGTTATTTTCCTTTTCATCACAATTTATTATTATTATTATCATTATTACTATTATTATTACTATTAAACTGTTCTTATCTCAACCCATGAGTTTTTCCACTTTTACCTTTCTAATTCTCTTCCCTCCGTCCTGCTGGAGGGAGTGAGCAAGCAGCTGTGTGGTGTTTAATTGCTAGCTGGGGTTAAACCACAGCAATTTCCAAAATCAAGATCTGTACCTCATCCACCAGAGGTGAAATATGAGCTACCAAACCCGTAGTGCCACAAAGAGAGATTACTGAGCACAATCTGTAGCAGTTGTAGCAACCGTATGTTAACAAAGTGTCACTAAGTTGCAGGCTGTGCAGGACTAATTCTAAAAATTAAGTGTATTAAGAGGTAGAAAAAGTTTATATTTACATTTATTTTACTGTTCTTTCAATTAATCTTAAACACCTATATATTTAGAATAAGAGACCATAGGAAATAGAACTTGTGAAGGGTTATAAACAGTGGATGATGTACTTGATACAGAGAAGTGGATATGATGGTGATTAAGTGAACTCTGAGCTTTTATTAAAGCTACCTTTAATGTAATGTCATGCCTTTTAAGTGCTCATAAGAAGAATAACCTTAATCTGTGATTGTGCATTTGCTGGCTGCTTCCTAGGAAGTCATCAGAGAACCTTTATAAAATCAGGGTGGTTTTAATCTGCTGAGAGGACTATTTTGGAAGCATCTTGTTTCTTGTCTCCACCTCCAGAGGTGATCTGGTCTGAACTGTGAGGTTCTCTCACATTGAACCTATCAGCTCACTTGTTATATGGACAAAGCAGATTTTGCATGTGAACAGAAGTCAGACTCCTGTTCATTTTATGCCATTATGTTTCCCTTTGGTGTTACACATTTCGCATCTTTACTATGAGTATCTTTTGAATATTGCTGTGAAAAGCCTTTTAGGTGCCCTTGCCCTTCTCTGTTGTTTCTGAGTTACTTATTAGTAATTCTTGCAACAGAAGTGTACGGTGACTGCAGATCAAACTGCATTAAGGTTCACTTCCTTTTAGAAAAAGCAACCAAGTCTAGCACACAGGGTGTTATTCCCCTGTAGGCACGGGGTATATTTATTGTTACCTGTATAATCACAAGAAGGCAATAATGATATTCTGCTTTCCCGCTTAATTTTAACTTGATTAAGGTGAGCGTTGTAGCCATTTAAAAGCAAAAATGTCTACTGTAATGTACCTTCATACTTGAAGCATATGAAGCCTTTTCCCTATGTTTTTAATTATAGCTGAAGAAAGATGAAAATTAGCTTATAGACCTTCTGCCAAAAAATATGGAATTGATTTTAATTTAGGTTAACCATGGAAACCTCAGCCAGCATTCTAGGCAGGGCTGTGCTGCAGTAAATCATACCTTTTTCTCACAACTATAGTAAGACATCTCTTGAAGTTTTCTTTTAAGAGCACTAAGACCATTTTTAGCTGCATTACTGTGTTGTGAGTGATATGGGTTTATGATGTTTGTTGCATTCTGCCAGGTGGGATAATGATACATAATCTGTTTTCAGATTGTTTTTAATTTCTGCATTGAAAATTTGTTTTTGAATTAGTACTTGAGAATCATTAAAGTGTACTTTTAGAAATGTAGGAGCAGAATGTTAAGATGGAGCAATGTGAAGAGAGCTATTACCTGGTATGTAATTTAAATGATTCAGAAGTAGGCCAAAATATTTGCTAAAAATGTGAATCAGTGAGCCCAAAGGCAAAGGTAAGTACTGGCTAATCAAGGTTTGTCAGTTTGCTGGAGTCAGTGCTCTGCCAGGATCCATGTGGCTATCACAGGCAGAAACTAGCAGTTGATTCAGACCACATCCTTCAATCTGCATGCCAACCAGTTGGAGAAAGGTGACATTTTAACATACAAAATCTACACTAATTCCAATAGCTGTAAGAAAACATTGCTGTTTTCTTATCAGGAGCTTTGCTGCTACAGTGGAAAAATTAACAATGGACTAACAAATAATAATAACAAAGTGGTAAAAGTAAGAAAAAAAAGTAGCATGGAAGTTGGTATAACATGGCTGTACAAGTTCCTTGTATCCCTCTTTAGGAAAAGACAGTTGTCTGAGCTGCTTTTCTTTTTGCTTCTGTCTGTTCTTCCCTTTCCCCTCCTCCTAGTTCATCTGTATGGGACATAATTATTCTTTTCACATGGAGAATTTGCCTGTTATGCTAAGCTATTGACTTCATCTTTATTTTGCTAAATCTGTAAAGCTTCATGCTTACCTGTGGCATTAAACAAATAAAATACAGCCACCAAATAGGAAGGAGCCCATTTTCTGCATCTTGGTTAACTGTGGTCCAGGACGGCTGCCGTACCCCTGCATCAACTGTTCTTTCTGTTCTCTTATTAGGGGCACAGTACTGGAAAGAAAAGGGTCTGTGTATATTGCTTATCAAAAGATGTATCCTAATTTGATACAAGATGCCTTCCAGAGGTTCCTTGCCACCTCAACCATCCTGTAATTCTGTGAATTTTGGGTCAGGCCCTCAGCCAGCATAAACCAGCGTACTTACATTAACTTCAGGTGACCCTACACCAAGTGATAGTGATGATGGATCTCCAGAGCACAGCTGGGATGCACAACTGGCTTCACACAGCAAAGTGTGGTGCCTCAGGAGCTGACTCTGTGTGAGTGTGTGTGTATGTGTTCTTGGCCCTTCGCAAGTAAAGGGTTACTTGTGTGTCTTGTGCAGGATCTCGATGCCTTCTGCCTTCATATTTTAGAGTACAGGCATTGCCTGTATGCAGCAGCCCCGCTGTTGTGCCGTCATTCAATTCGACTGTGTATCCAAACCCGTGGTCTGATCCAGCTTATGAGCAGGGCTGTTTCTTCAATCCCGCTCTCAGAAATCCAGGTTTTGGTTTTAAAAAATCAACCCCAAAAACCCACTGATATTAATTTGGAGACATGTCGTATTAAAATAGTTAAGGAGTGAAGAGTTGTGTGCTGTTGCCAAAAGACGCGTATACATGCTGTCTTGACCCTGTACCCTTGGTTGTTTGGTTGAGAAATATTTATTTTCTTCAAATTAAATGTCCTAGGATTATTTCTGGTTGTGTCAATGCCATCGTCATCATCCTTTCATGTGAATTTCTTTGTTTCCAAATTGTTGCAAAGTGCAGTGAACTCGGTTTGTAAACAGATGATGAGTGTGCTTTGTTGGAGCCTCACCTTTGCATGGGTGAATGGTTTGAAGCACTAGTGACACACAATATGACAGTGAGTAAGTCAATATTTGGAAAATCATTCAAACAAATGAGAAAAAAATGGTGAAATATATATCATGAGAGCTTCATTTTTCCACCCTTTAAAATGACTGTTCAGTGGGATGGTTTAGTACACAAGTGATGTTCGAGTGTGGGCTAATAATTTGATTGTGATATTTAGTTTTAAAAGCAACATGGTTTTTGTGGCAGCAGAGGGAAGGCGTGTGCTTTAAGTATGTTCATTGCTTCAGTCTTTTTATATATGTTTATTTGTTTTCCCATTCCTTCATCTTGTTTCATCTGTTTTTTTGTTAAGCTTACATAGGACATGGAAGGTGACCAGCATAATACTTCTGGACACAACATGTCTCAGAATTAGTTGTTACACCTGCATGTGCGCGTATTTGTATATATTTATGGATGCGTACAGATGCACACGTATTTCATTTGGGGTCTTTTTGTGATTTTAGGAGCTGTGGAATGTCTAGTCCTCACATAGAACCTTGCAGATATCAATTGTGCCATATCTTATTAAGGAAACTTCACAAAATGTACCTCTTTGTACAGGCCATGGTGACATTTCAGTTCCTGATGCAGCAAAGCCATCACACCTGATAGCAGGCCATGCCTTGAACATCCAGTTCTTTGTGATACAGAGCTGCAATGTTCTCTCCTTCTCCTCCCTCCCTCCCTTTGTAGGACAAATTCAAGCATGTATTGATCCTGCCACATATACAATAAGGCTCAGTCTCATTGAGTTGAGAATATTCAGTGCTTCCAAAATTCATTCTGTGCCTTACGAGGATAAGTGAAAAGGTGTCCAAGCAGTGAATTGATTAAGATTTACTTTTTAGCCTAGCAGTTTTCTGCAGCTGCTAGATCATAGTCTGTTTGAAATCTTGGCTGGTACAGTATCATTATAGAAGGGGAATTATGCTAGCAGGGAATGTGTTTGGCTGCATAGCACTTAAATGTTTAATATTAATTTGTTTGCATATTTGTGGGTGCTGTTGTACAGTCATGTGAGCCTAGATGCCGGAGAGATTTTCCCAGTGCCAGTCCCTGCCAGGGAGCTGAGCAAGGACTCTTATACTTGTTTTGACCTGATGGTTCTCAGTGGGCTCTGCTGGAGTAGGAGCTTCTAAGCTCAACAACCATGATGATGTAGTCCCTAGTGTGCCTCCATGGCTGTCTTCTAGACACACCAGGATACCTTTCTAGCTTGGTCAATGTGTATGTAACTATTTTGCTACCTTCTTTACCTGGTAAAATAGCTTTTAATTCTGGATTTCTTTTTTCTGTCCTGTTTTTGCTTTCAGAGCTTGCTGGTTAATTTTTCTGAGCAATTAAACCCAGTTTTGTTTAAATGTTTCAAAGTAGCAGTGCATATGCTTCCAATAGACAGTTTAAAATTAAAATAATAAATATTGAGAGGGTCATTTCTTTCAGACTGTGTATGTCTTTTTACGCATGCACAACAAATTGCCCTTTATTCCCCATATGCTGCAGCTAATAGCACAAGACTAATGTTGTCAAATGATCACTGCTATTGACTGTGAAATTAATCAGACTTTGGCTTCATTTAGCCTTAAAGAAAGACTTGACATATTAGTAGACTGTGTTCTGGGAACCACTTGATCCTCTGAATCCTAGTGGGATAAAGTCTGGTTTTATGATTAGGGCTCTAGGTTGGGATTTAGGAGCTCTGAGCTCAGTTTTTGGCTTTGCTACAGAATTCCTCTGTTCACAGGGGCAAATAATTTAGGAAGTGCTTTGTCACCTTAACAAATGTAAAAGAGTATATTGGGAATTTCCAGATGAACATTATCATTAGTGAATATTAATACTTCAGAACTGGTGGCAAAGGGTTGGGATTTGGTTTATCTGTTAATTCAAATAGTTATGGTGGGAGTTTTTTTTTATTTATTCTCAAAAGAAGCTTCAGAAATGTAGAAGGAAAAGTTGTATTGAAAAGCTCTTTTTTTTTTTTCCCCTTTTAAATAACTTTCTATTTTGAAGTATTAAAAAACCCATAAAGTAATAAAGTTAATATTAACAGATTCAATTCAATGTGTTTTGAGGATTTTCTTCACTTAAGTTTGTAATTTTTATTTATAACTCTAGTTCAGAACAGGAAACCAAGGGAAATCTGTCCTGCAAGGTTGTAATACTCATTTGTACCTACCTTGAGCACCTGGCACGTGCCTCTGTTGACTACTATTCCTAAAAAATGTTAGCATTTACTTGCTTCTGCGCACATTCTTATGTCTCATTTGATTCAGTGGGCCATGAGTGTGTATTTACCTAAGTACATTTATTAGTAGTCTGTCCACAATTGGAATGTTCCCTTAAATAGGAACCTTTATTTTTCTGTGCCTCGCATGGTCTCTTCTCACACATTTAAGTATTTGATAAAGACAAGTTTCTGAAAGTTTAGATAGATATCAATAACAACAATTTGGAATGCCACAGAACAGCTTACAAGCAAGCAATCTAAAAATTCTGACTGTAATCAAGTCCAATTAGTTTAAGGATGGTCTGGTTGACCGACTTGGAAAGACCTTCTGTTAAAGAGGAGAGAGAACCCCTAACAGACATTTTATTTCCTTTGAGCAGTTACTTAGATGATTTGGTTTTGGGGAAGGTTTGCTGGAGGGAGCTCTCTTGCAAGAGGTCAGCATATCCCCAGCAGTGGTGGTCAGACCATAATTGGTCTTGGAGAAAGCCACTCTTCTTGTGAGGTTGCTATTTTAACTGGCTATTATATTGTTGTCCAGGTAGGTCGTGTGAAATTGCTTGCTTAAGATTTATGAATCTCTAATTAAGTAAGCAAACACTACTATTTGTCACATTTCCAGGTAAGATAACAAATAAAACCAGTTAATCCCTCCTGCATGAAGGGCTAACAGTGATGGTGGAAACAGATGGGTAACACACAGATGTGATACAAGAATAAAAACTTTCCACTTTTTCTCTTTTCCAGACATGGGTTGTCTGTTTTCAGATGCTATGGGCCATAAACCTTGGCAATATAAAAGCAATGCAATTGACTGTAAGGAGGCTAGGAGGCTTAAAAACAAGTTTCCTCTTCCCTTGCCCCCCATCAAAACATGATGAATCAGTAGGTTGAGACAGTGGCTGATGTTGAGGTGCACAGTCATCTTATCTTTTACAGGCTTTATTATGAAGTGAGTTATTTTTCAGCACGGGTCTAAGTATTTGAATCTATCCCTGAGTCTTTCTCTGGTTTATTAATGGGCTGCAGTGCTGCCATCACCATGGTATCCTGCTACCTCTTCCCCTGTGAAGATTGCAAAACTGCATGTTGATGAAATTTACATTTTTAATTCTCCACTCTCCCTGCCTATACGTATAAAAACAGTTTGCAAAACCATGAGGGAACAGAAACACAAGGACAATCTGGTATTGAGAAATGGCTAGGGTTGCTGTGTTGTTTTGTTTGTTTTGAATGCTCTTTCTTTCTGCTGTAATACTGCAGCCATCATTGGTTCAATACCTGCTCCTAGGTAGACACCAGAACACCAGATGGATTACATACTTTACAGCACTAATGACAGTGGCTGATAATGTGTGCAAATCTCCCTTTCACTGATTGTTCAAGGCAGTTAAGAAATACTGAATACAGCTGTACATAATTACACTTCTTTTGAAACTGAACCAGCCTGTGAAATTTCTGTTCCTGGAAAATGGTCAAAATTAGTCAATAACAAAACTAAAACAAACAAACAACAAAAACCCAAACCCTTTTCATGTATTTAGTTAATGGTATATTGTGACATTCTGTTTCTTAGATGCAAGACTTCCCTGCCAACTCTATTGAGACTTAAAGGGGGGGAAAAAATGCTGCATAATGAAAGTACAAAAAGGTGGTTTTGCTGCAGGTGTAGGAAGATGCTGATTTGACAATACTCTGTGCGTATGCACTTGTTTGTGTCAGAAGGAGTTTGTGTAGGACTAAGTAGGTATGTGTCTTAGTGTGTTGCAGGTATGTGAAGGGACATTCCCTCTCTCTGCCTACTCCATTTCCTTCACATGTTTCTTTGAGTTTGATCAGCTTTTGAAATGATATTTTTTTGTTTGTTTATCCTCACCCTTTTTTTTTTGCTTTCATCTATCATTCTGCAAAATTTCCTTTTCTAAATGACTGAAGAAAACAAGATCAGAGTTTTATTAGGTTTTGCCTTCCCTTCCCCCAGTTTTTCTCCTGTTGAAACTTGCCAATCACTTTTACAGCCTACATTGGGCTTTTCTGCAGCACAGGAGATATCATTAAGGCTTTAAACCCACTAATGAGGGAAATGTGCGCGGCTTGAAGGCTCCTGCAATATTAACTACATCCAATTATGTTAGGTAAACGTATGAGTATAGTCAAAACAGGATGAAAGCATATCTTTCTATTCAGGCCAAAAGCAGTCTTCTGAGCCAATCTTTCATCACACTTACATTGGCTATTTATTTACTGGTTTTGCAGCACTATTTTGTTTTTTTTTGGTTATACTACAATGCTGAAGACAACTACCACTTATAGACAGGAAAGAACTATCTATTCCCAGGGCTCTATTCCTTATTTAAAGAACACATTTTATTGCTGATCAAAATATATGAAATCTTAAGGTTGATAATTTTTTTTTCATGTTTAAATACAGCATTGCTTCTTTATCTAATCCTGTCCTTAGCTTACTATTTTCTGAGTAGATGTGATACGTGTGGAGTGGAGATGCAGTTGGTGCTGATCTTTGCTGGTGCTGACCTTTGATTTCTGTTGATTTGTGGGGGTTTTTTAAAGGGAAGTTCAACTTATCCTACTTCTTTGGGCATATGCTGTGGGGATATTTTTTCTGAAGGTTAGTCAGTCTGATAGCACGGGTTTTCAACAGTCCCTCATTTCCAACTGCTGAAACTGTTATTTGGCAGTAGCAGATTGGTGGTTTTGTTTACAGCTTTCTCCCTTTCCCCCTATTCTTGACATATAGTAGAGCATCATGTCATTTGATTTCTGCCTTTCCCAGTCTGCTTTTGTTAGGAGAAGAGTAATTAGTTTGTCACTTGTTCCAGAATTGATACAGACTCAGATCACAACATCCAAGTTGGCCTTTTTACTTACTTGAGCAGTCAGAGTTCAGACCCAGTACTTTGCTTTGTTTTCATGTCTTTATTCACATTTGCAGATAACTCACCTGCTCATGAACAAAAAGTCGTTTTGAAGCATCTGATGATAGGGGAACCCCTTTGGGTCTATGCAAGTGATGTTTTGCAGGACAGAAAAATGATTTACATGTACCTATCCAGAAACCTAGAATTTCAGCACTGAGCATTGGAGCAGATGTGACATGGCAATATATGATAGTTTGAATGGTTGTCACGTATCATGCCTAAGATCTGTGTAGCCTAGCTGAGCATCCTTTTTCAAAGGTGACCAGCAGCAGAAGTCAAAAGACTAGCATAATAGCAAGACAGACAGTGACAGTAATATTCCTTCTGGCTTATCTACCCAGCCTCCAGCAACCAGTGCTGTGGTGACTTCCAGTTCCAGAGGTTGCGTCTGGGCATCCTTTCTCCCAAAGTTTCTGTTGGCTACAAATCACTTTCTCCCCACCACTTTTGAATCCCTTCTGTTAACTATTATACAAACAGGTGACTTTTTTTTCATGGATGGGCTTTTTGTTTCAAATGTGATAGCAGTTATATTTGGAGACTTGTATGTGTGCACGTGAAGTTCATTCTTCTTCAGTGAGAGTCAATGTGATACACATTGTTATACTACTCCTTACAAGTTTCTGCTCTTCATTTTAAGTCTTTTAAAAGTAGTATTGTTATCTCAAAAATGGTGGGAATAATTCTCTCTTCAGTCAGTCATTCAGATAGCTTAATCCATTTCCCTGCTTTTATGTTTATATTTGAACTTAAACATACAAAATTTTTTTTTTCTTTCTATATAAAATGATAATCTTATCTAGCACAATGCTAACAACCTTTTTTTAAGATGTCTTAGCTGGACTTCCCATTCCCCCAGCAAGGCCTACAAAATGGATCATGTGAGCATTCCTCATCTAATTCGGCTCAGAAGTTAATCCATCTTAGTTTAGGTATCAATGCAGACTTTCTCAAAACTATGCAGGCTGACTTGGCCTTGAAGCAGATGATGAGTGCTCACTCAGGCCACCAGCTCCATTTCAGTGGTGATCATCTCCAATAGATGGAGGGATGCAGACAGCTGATGGGGTAGTAGCATCTTAAATTGGTGCAGATATTTTTGTAGTGGTTCTCTGACTGGAGTCTGGAAAGTTTTCTTCTGATCTTTACAAAACTACTTTGCAATTAACTCCGGTAGATTTTTTTTTCTAAGCAAAGATTTTTGCCATCCTGGTTTTTCGCTTGTGATTGTACACTATGTAATGTTCATTGCGCAAGAGCAGAACCTCCATGAGAGAGGATGTTTAGTGACGATATGCTCCTTATCCCTGACAGTGTGTTACAGCTATAAATCTTATGGATCAGAAGTGAAAAATGAGTCGGCAGGTCTTATTTTAGTTTCTAGTGAGAATTCATCTTTGTTTATATAGCAACCACATATCTTGGCACCATTTGTTGTAAATAGTTGACAGCAAATAGTTGGCTGGTCTGAGCCTTAGGAAGGAACATGCTGCAGTGTGTTACGCAGGTGTTGGGGAAGCGCTGCTCTGTGCACGCAGTGCCCCTCACCATGACCAAGGGAAGTTGCAGAGCACTTGCCGGTGCTGCTGACTGTTTGTCAGCATTAAATTCACTGCACTTAAAAGGGAAAGCGGAGAAGGGGTTTAAAATTTAAGTCTGGCTTGCTCCCAGCTCTCCAGTGTAACCAGTGCTCCCTACTTTGAGCACACCTGGCCACTGCTCATTTTCATGTCAATTCACCTAATTCTGAAGGCTCAGTGATGGCTAGAGAAGGCTCCATTTAGCTCCATGGACACATATGCAGCAATAGATATGTACTGGGATCAGGAAACAGCTATCCTGCAGCAAAAGAAAAGGATTGTTGATCATTGTTAATTATTTACTCCTGCCACTCTCTTCTCACTGGTGTTAAGCAATAGAAATGAAAGTAACTACGTTCTTTACTGAAATAATGCCCCATTCTTCTTTTCCTTTTGTGCTTGCTTTTGCAGAAAAGGGTTTGGGGAAATAAATAGTAAAAACAAAAACTATCTTGCACTCTTCTCCTCTGCTAGATTAATTGTAAGTTGGAGACACACAAGATTTTTTTTTTTCCCCCTTTTCAAGGCAATTGCAAAGGACACTTTCCCTGTTTCCTTTTCGATTTTCAGTATGCGCATTTAGATGAAGCTAAAACCTCACTCATGCACTTTTTTATGCAGCTTTCCTAAAATAATTCTGAATATTTTAACAATGGCTCAGAAACATTCCAGTTTAACCAGTCTTTGACCTTCAGTCATGTGTTAATGTTGTCAGGACTATACTGATATTTCATCAGTTCCAAAGAAGCTATATTGTAACAGAGGCAAGGGTGATATCTATAATTAAAGCTGCCCAATGTCTTCCATTACAATGTTTACCTTTCAGTAGATTATCAAACTTTAACTGCTTCAATTAGTATTTTCCATTTAGAATTTTTCAGTCAAGATTTGGAGAAGCTGCCTAGGGAAAAGATAGGTTTATTTATCCACTATGGGGAAAAATAAACCCAGAGTCTTTTTCTTTGGCTCTAGTGTTAGGGCTGGGTATAAAAACCACTTTGAAAATCAGACCAAACTGCTTAAGTTCATAAGCCCCTGAAGAATCTCAGTAAACACAGACTCAACAAAAATTATTAAAGAACAAGGAAACTCACTTGCTAGTATCGCTCTCTGGTGACAGGGCTCTACAGATCACTAACTTCTACAAGTTGTCATTTCAGCTTTATGTCTAAAGGTTGAGAATCCTGAGTTTGTGACTGATTCATTTCACATGAAAGATTTTTTCTCATATGTAATATTAAAGCCTTTCAGGACATAATTCTCTTTATAAATGTTATATTTGAAAATCAAATAGAGATCCTATGGGGAAAAAATAGTATAGGGTAACATAACTAAGGAAATGGACCCATTTTTGCATATGCTTTGCATATGCAAAGACTACAGAGTCTAAGATTTTAACTTTTTAATGCTATACATTGCTCTCTTAATTTTTTCCTAATATAATTGTAATTGACTGCAGTAGGAATAGCTGGCATGCTGTACTGCCGACATCAAGAATTAAAAAGAAAAACAAAAACGTACCGTACATGGACCTTAATGTTTTCTGAGATTTGATTAGGAAATGCGTGGAAGATGGAAGTTTCGTGTTGTGACTGATTTTGAAGAGTCAAAAGCTGAAATAAAAATAAAAAGTTACTTAGAATATTTTGTTTCACTTTCAGCTTCTAATGTAAAGTTAAAGTTGTTTCAATTTGCAAAGTAGAGTTATCTTGTTCCAGAAACATATATAACAAGATATTTTGTTGGAACTTTTCTCCATTTTTTCTTCCCAAAAGCCAGGAAAAACAAATTGATTTTGCAGTATTTCACGTTTGTCTCAACAACATGGCTTTATTTAAGTGTCTCTAACCAGCTCTGGTTTTATTTTGTTGAAAGCTTGATTTGAGGTTTTAGAGGGAATTCCCGTTCCCTAACTGGCGTTTCACCATGTCAGATTAGACATTCTATGGATGCCCTGGCTGCTGGATGGTGCAGCCTTGGTTTTTCCCTCCTCAGTGGTCAAGGGGGGCAGCTCACATTTCCTCACTTCTTTCAGCTGTTCCCTTGGTGCTCGTGGTAGCTTTTATATTATATTGGCAGTGCCCAGTCAGTTTTGGCTGAAAGAACTTAGGCTGATCCCAGGGTTAAGATTTATTCTAAGTAAAAATTTTAGCAGGGTTTTAGACATGTTGTAGAGGGTTGTTTTTTCAGTTTCAAGATCCCTTTTATTTATCAGGCTGTCGGATGCTGGGGACAGTGAGCACTGACCCCAGATGTGGGAGAAGCAGCTGTGCAGATGCAAAATGAGTTCTTGTGACATGGGAGCACCTGCTGCGCTGGCCAGAACCGATGGTTGGAAACTACCACCCCTTCCTTTCCCCCTCTCCTACCCAAGCTGGGCTTGGAAGTGCAGATACCAATAACTTGCAAAAATGCTAGGTTCACGCAATCAAGTGTGATGTCCATATGGAGTATGGGTGCAGCCTGGCAATTTCACAGATACGTGGTCTTCCAGAGAGTGAGGCCTCTTTTCTCCTTCATGTGGGAAGCCCCAGCAGGCAGGACTATGGCAACTTCCACTCGAGCTCCCTGTTGCCTTTCCGTGTGCGCATGGCTGTCGTGGGGGTAAGGCTCAGTGAAAGGTTGCAGGTGTTTCATTCTCATGGCTGGCACATGCTCCTTCCCTGGGCACTCGATAAAAGAGAATCTAAATCCCAAATACTGTTCTGTCCTAGTGTGCATTTGCTGAGCTTCCAGCTTGTCTATGACTGAACTGCTGTAGTGCTGGCTTTTTGGGCAATATAAGCGGAGGAGAATTCAGAATCTGACCCATCCCTCTAGTTTCATGTCACAGTGACAGCACCGTAAGACTGAAGCAATGGGGTGGTGGAACAGGCCCTGGAAATGCTACACTGCCTGAAGGAGGCCTGTTTTACAAGAAAGGGATTGGTGAGGTGGGCGTGGGCTCCAATTTCTGGGATTCCTGGTTTTTTAAAAAATTTTGTCTTATCCTAGAACTCTTAAGGTGACAAGATCTGGTGGTGTGCTTTACGCTTTGTAGTCCGCACTGCTTGCTATTACAAGCTTAATAAGTTTGAGAATGCAAAAGTAGCTGCTACTGTTAATTTATTTTGAACAAGGTACTTGCTGATACTCAGAGGAGCGTTTTAGCTGCTCTCCTTGAAGAAATCACGTAAGAGCGATGTGAGGAACAGTCTGGTTACAAGTTGTTTGGGAAGTGAGGCTGTTTTACTGAAATTGTGAGCTCCAGGGAACTCATGATAAGTCCTGTAATATTATCTGTACACAATAGGACTTTATTAATGTTGAAATCTATCTTATGATAAAAACTTAATTCTTGACATGCTCAAATTAATTTGTGAGAGTCAAATGAACAAACTCTATTTCATGTAGGCATTATAAGCAAGTTTTGACATGCTTTGATAAATTAGGATTTTTTATTTTTTTTTACTCAATTGAAACCAGACAAATAACCACAAATATGAAATCCTGGAAGATAAAATCCTGAAAGTGTGCTATGCAACTCCTTACAAAGTTTTATAGCCTAGCTCTTCTTGAGGGACAAATAAATGAGGAACAAAAGCAGCTACTACTATCAGGAAAATGCATTAGTATTTTGACAGATAGATGTGTAGATCTTAATACATGAAGTTTGTTTTTTTTCCCTGATGTGTAAATATACACTTAATGTAATTAAAACCAATTGTGAAGTAGCAGGCAGGGAATTCAAATTCTTCAGTTAAGCGGATATTGCAAATGTGATTTGCTGACAGCTTGTCGTGCTGCCATTATAGCTGACCTGGAGTTTTCTTTCTGAATGACTTTTCGAAGGAAAACTAACATAAAAAGAGACATATTTATCCAGGGTGTGCTCTGACTAGCAGCAGATTTTTTTTTGAAAGAGCAGAACAGGGCAAGTGCAGAGTGGTATTTCCTACAGAATAGCCCCCTAACATCTGACTGTTCATGGCTGACTTCCTGAGATGGAGGTTGCATCCATGTTTTTAATTTTTAATAGGCCTTTTCTTCCAGTGGTTTGATTTAAGTAGCATCTTGAACCCATTTGTATTTTTGAAAACTATGAGGAATCTTCACAAGCAAACTTTTATTTGCTTTGTTTGACGTTGTTTTCAAATTTTCATTCTGGCACTGGGAGGGGCGGGGAAAGGTGAGATACTTTTTCCTTGAGTTGTTTCACAGGTATTGGAGTTTTAGTCTGGAGTACTGATTCCAAATGTTCTGTTTCAAATTAGACAGTTTGAAGTATATTTTGTATATCAGGATGTTGTCACACAGGAAATGGGATATTAGACAACAACTTTAAGGTGCTACATGGGAACTTGGAAGACTGACAGAAACCCTTTGAAAAGACTCTCAGCTTTTGATCATAGTTTACTACTTACTCACTTGTTTACTTTTAGTGTTTCTCAGTGCTTTCAGATTTTAAGCTAGACTGGCCTGTTTATAATTTTATTTCTGTATTGCAACATCTGAGTGAAAGAGGTCAAACCAAAATTGTGAATAAAACATGAAATACATGAAAAAGGGATGTTTTTATATATACTTTGCTCTGATATAAGTAGTATTTTTAAACTAAGCCATGAGTAAGCCTCCCCTTCACCTGGCTAGCTTGCCCCTGACTGGTAATCAGAAAGTCCTAAGCATTTAACCTCCATTTGATGAGCTTAATTTGAAAATACAGATTAAAAACTCTTGCTCAGCCATACCTAGTGCTTGGAAGTGCCTTGAATCCCTTGGAGCTGCTGATTTCAACACTGAAGTTTCTCAGGCATCTGCAGTTCTTTTTCTAAGCATGGTCAGAAGCACTTTGCCGAAGTGCTTAGCAGTTTTGACACCTATTCTTGTGTCCAACCTAGGAGACCTATGATTATGATGCTTCCAGAGGAGATGGGCCTCACAGGTACCTTTGAAACTGGTGGTTCAGGATCTGAAGAAAATGTAGCAGCAACAAATGTGTTCTTTCAAGTCACAAAAGAAGGTGGTGGAACCGAGTCTGTTCAGTACAGTCCCCAGGGACAAGGGTAGCTGCCCAGAGTGCAAGAGGAAGGCTTCCGTGCATTTTTCTGCTGGAAATAATTCCAAGGTGCTCACCTCTCTGGAAAGTACCTTACCTAGCAACCTATAGGTGATTCTTGGGGAAGATGCACTTGCAGACTTATGTGTTGAAGCTATTCCACATTCCATGTGGCCCTTGGCATTCATGGTAGAGAAGTTAGTGAATCTCTGCAACCTAACAGGGCAGTCATCTGGCCAAGGTTTTAGATACTACTACAAAATATTGCTGATCATGAAGGCCAAGGTTACAGGTACTACTGCAAAATATTACTCCTGTATCTTTATCTAATTATAGTTCTATATAAGCAGACCTTGGAGAGGAACTGGGACTAAAGCCCTTTCCACAGGGGGAATGAATACTTTAAGTCCAGTCTCTGTTCACTTCTAAGTATTCCCTGGAAAGTACAGGAGGGTTTAGGACTGTCCATCCCTGCACCTTCCCTAACCTGTACTCCTGCTGTGATAGTTCTTTCCTTCTTCATGATTCTTATTTCCTTACTTTTCTTCCCATCCTTATCCACAGGCAGGAATTACAACTTTTTTCCCTGATGTGCGAGTTGTGTTCCCTCAGTGACAGCGTGAAAGGGATTTACCACCATGACTTTCTTCACTTTTCAGTTGAAAGAAAGGGAAGAAACCCCTGATCACAGCTATAGTGACCTCTCTTCTGGAGCACATTGTGTTATGATGTCCATGAGAAGGGAGATGGTAAGGCCTTAGGGAAATGTGAGACTCTTCCTGCACTGCTGCGAGAGCAACTTGGAAAATTCTGTGCTCAGCTTTGGTGAGTCCTCTTCCAAGTTACCTAACTGCATACCCAAGGCATTTGTGTCGGGCTTATGACAGGGATCAGCAGCCTAGAGGACAGGCAGTGGGAGGCTGGGTAGGACTTAAGATCTTTCTTGGTATTCCAGATTCTCCAAGCGTGCTGCCGAGATGTCTCTGAATGAGCAGATTATGAAATACAGTGTTCCTATGTAACAGAAAGATCTAGCCTAAGTTCTATGGACATTGCCTGCCATTCCTATGTATGCCAGTGATTGAAAGTATGGGAATATATGTGTAGCAGAAGTTATTGGGGAATATTTTTCTCTAAATTCTCCTTACAATTTGTAAAAGGAACATTCTGGTCCTGAACCTTTTCTCTAGGAAAAGTGTGCATAAACAGAGAGGCTTTTAATAGTCTTATGACTTTATCCAATATTAAAAAGTCCAGTTATATCAGCTAGAAAGTAGATTTAAAGATTGTGTTTAAAAAGTGCTTCTCAGCAGAGCAGAAACTGCATCTAGAGCACAGGTTCTCTAGTACAACCTGAATTTGTTTATAATACCGAAAGTCCTAACTAATTACCAGTAAATACTTTTTTTCTTTGATTTGATTGTTTTGACCCCAAATATGGAAACTGACTACCATATGCAAACTGATGAAGGAAGGTGTGGACTTAATTTTCATCTTGCTTACACCAACAAATGGAATGGTGTGTGACTTGCCTCAGTCTGGGTCAGACTGCAGGAGGCCATATGTGTTTATTTTAGCATTTATGGATGGTTATATTTACCTCATTGCAATGACTCGCTTGGGTTTCTATTGACAAAACCATGACTTAAGAGAATGTTTGTGAAGACAAGAACAGATGTTTCCAGGCTGCTTGCCACAGAGAGGAAAATAAGACAGTATTTACTTGTAAGCTGGTGTTGGCTGTGCCATTTTCCAATGAGTAATGGTGAACAGTAGCCGTAAGTCAGTTGTTCAAGATCCTGACTTGACAACAAAAGAATGGGCTTGGAGATGCTTTTTTGTATAGTCTGATCTATACAGTAGAGTGGAAGATGATTGCTGTAATCAATTCTACCTTGTAACACTCTTTTGAAGTACCTTAATGACCAAGGAGAGCCTAAAAGCTTAATGAAATAGATAATGCATGGATATTTTCACCCCTCTTCTGAAAGCATGTTAGTTTTGAATTAAGCTAAAAACTTTCACTAGACGCTTCTTTGAAACTGCAAAGCAACATAAGCTTTTTGGAGTTAGCTTGGTGATTTTATTTTTCCCTCTGCAACCATAAGAAGACCTCCTAAATCATAGATACTAAAATCAAACCTGTTTTAAATGGACTTTTATAGAGGAGAAAAAATTGTAATAGACTATCAGCAGGGTTAATGATGACCTGGGAGGGGTTTTGGGAAAGTGTTTGTGAAGAAATATCTGTGCGCATAGTTTTAATGGGCAAGGAAGGACTGACTTCATTCACCTGGGAGCAGCAGTGTGGGCTGTGCGGCATCTGAGGATTTGGAAATGGGGTTTTGGAAAGGCAAATGAAGAGTGAGCCTACTCTGGGAGAGACAACACCTGTATGTAGCAATTGCCTCTGGTGTTAGATGGGTGGGAGGCCCCTCACAGGCAGAGTCAAGGGGTGTGAGGGACCTAGTGGTCTCCCACACAGGGACATGGTGCTCAGAGGGCAATGCCAGGCCTTTGCCCTCTGTGAATGCTGTGATCTTTGGGTAAGAAGTTGAGTCTTGCTCCAGTATGATGATTTGTGAAGAGAAAAGTAATACACGTTGTGAAGAGGTGTGCCTATAACATCCGTGTAAGCAAGAACTTGCTAGACGGAAATGATAATGAACTACAGGGTATATGACATAAATGTCTTGTTTTTGAAAACATGCAGCACACTGCTTTCCCATTTCAATCAGAAGCCACCACACAGTGTGTCTTTGAATGTCAGGAATGCAGGGAGAGCCGAGCATGACTTTTCTTCTTACAGAACACCAAGCAAGTTTGAAGGGATATACTATATCAGTTTACCAACAGGGAATTTTTAAGACTAATATATGGAGGCATCTTCCGCATTCCCACTTTCGTGATCCACTTACTTCAGGCTTGGTCAGATGTATTCCTGGGGACCTCTCGGTTTTTTTCCTGTTACTTTATTTTAATAGGAAGTGTGTTGGTCTGTACGTGTCATGCTACTGGCTGGATGAAATACCATATGAGCAGTTCATGGGCTTACTGGTTCCACCTGCTGGCTGAACTGGTGGTGATGACCTGCCAATCAAGTGGGGTTGAACAAGTAATCTTATGAAAAGATTTTACAAATAATTCCTGTCTGATGTATGGGTATAGAATCTTGTCTTCATGCTACAAACTTTCTCTCTGTTTTTTTTCATTAAATTAAAATTTAAAAAGCAATTTCTTAAGCAGGATGGCAATACCTAATCACAAGTGCATTTTTAGCAAGAGAAGGACAGCAACCCTCTTTGAAAATAAGATGAAAAAATTAACCCACTGATGTAGCAGCACTGCTGCCTGCTTATCACTTCCAGAGCTCATCTAGGGAGAGAAAGCCTAGAACTGTTCCTCCTAGAGCTGTCACGGATACTGTGTGGCATGCACAAGGGCTGGGAGAAGGATGGACTCTCTTATTAGGAACTTACCCCCAAAATATCCCCAAAGAGGGAAAAGGGTGGGTGGAACCTACAGCTGGACATGACTCTGGGTACTGCAATGTCCATGGATACAGAAGAAAGGCAGGAAGTGAGAGGAGTGAATGACTCTCAATAGCATGGGTTGTAGGGTTGAGACTAGGGCTAGAGTTCAGGGGAGTGTGGGCAGGGGATTCCAGCTAAAGCTGGATCCTGCAAAGCCTGCAGGGTTGGAAGAAAGCTGAGGACTTACATGAAGGCAAATGATGTTTGCTAGGTATGACCAATGGCAGAATTAGTGTTAGAGTTACTGTTAGGATTTGGGATTTTGGGTGCTCCAGAGCATAATTTCTTGTTTGAATCTCACCAGGCTTTCACTGCTGAGGGTTGGCTTCAACAGAAGTAAATGTTTTTTGATTAGCTTTGTTAGCACTAGGCTATGATTAAGTCTAAGTTTAAGATAACAAAGTTTCTGAGATCCTGTTTTATACATTCATTTCTTGCTGTGTTGTTAAAGCACCTGGTGTAGATTAGCAGCTGGTTCTGTGGAGGTGAATTGTTTATATTATTTATCATTTCGGAGCTAGTGGGTTTTTAAAGGTCTTTATAGGTGCCCTTTAGGTTCTTTGAAGATTCGCCTAATCAGAATATTCTAAGAGTACGTGGCTGCATTAACTTTCTTCTGCTGATTGCCAACCTTCATCTCTCATTTTTCTACCAAAGGAAGAAGACAGGGTTTCTGAGGGAACATCCTGGTGCTGCTACCCTTTCTCCTGCTCCAGGCAGTCATTGCTGGCTGCAAGAGATTTGGTGTAGCCTGCTAGTGACAAACTCGGAAAAGGAGCAAATGACTTCTGAATCACACAAGGTTACACTTACACTCCAGAATAAAACAGGGACAGGGTATTAGCGCATGAGTAGGTCCTACAGATGTCCATATTGACATATTGCTTAGCCTGATTTTGCCCTGTATTGATTAGTTGTCCGCCCAGCATGGTTTGAGCACAGTTCAGGAGTTGAACATGCACCAGAACCATGAGCAGTTTGGATATGTCCATTCTCTTTGGGAAAGTGATTTAACCTTGGGGACAGGATGTGTTCTGTGCCACTTGGCCTCAGAGCCAGAGAAGAGTTGCTTGCCTGAATTATTTAGTAATACACAGCAAGCCAAATTGACTCAGGGACAAACAAGCCAATAACTGGGTCTGAAGGGTCAGCCTAAGGAACAGCTTAATGGGGAGGGAATTCTTGCATCAATTGCAAAGATGCTGCTCATCTGCAAACATTATTTTGTTTTCTCTTTTAAAGGATTTGTTTGGAAGCAAATCCCCACAATTTTCTTTGCTGTTTCTGATGACATGTCTGTGATTGTGGGAACTCAGTAGCACTTGCAGGTGTGCTGCAGCAGATTACCGTGCTGCCTGTAGTTTTCATGCAGCATTACTGTACCGCGGTCAGAAATGGTTGATTACACAGGAGAAGGATGTGCAGAGCAGTTGTTGAGTGTTTAGATAATGCAAGATGGAATATGAATCTGATTGCATTTGACTTAAAAGCAACCTCCTTCCCCACCTGAAAACCAAAATCCCACCCCTGAAAATATTACATCTGCCTCCCATGGTAATTTTTTTAGTGATTTTTACAGGTTGAAGAATTCTCAGATACACCTAGTACTTCGTCCGTTCAGAGAAAGGTGACACTTCATCTTCCG
>NW_010311386.1:0-604 GCF_000700745.2 Antrostomus carolinensis | reverse complement strand
TCCTGCTATGTGAACCTGTAACACAGGTTATGCAATTAGGAGGAAAGTGTTTGCAGAAACGATAAGGAAAACCTGATAAATTAAATCTGCTATACACTGTCAGTCACGCTGATGCTATTCCAATAAACACAAACATGTTTTTGTGTACACAGTTTAAAGAGACAGTAAAATAATTTATAACCAAAATTGTCTGTCTTTCTTTGCAGCATTCATGTGTATATAATACTACACACACCAAAAATATGTTAAGGAAGGATTACTGACATAGAGTGCTAAAAGGACAATGCTATGGTTGGTGTTGTAGTTATGGCATTATAGTTAACGGGCTTTTTGTTCAGCAACTGGGCCCCTCTCTGTGAATGCACTATATACAGCCTTTATGCAATTAGGAACACTTTTTAGGGTGAATGTTTGGTTTTAGGAAAGGATTTTGCTTTCAAAGCAAATGCAGTCAGATTTATATCACATCTGTTATTATCTAAGTGGAGCCTTCTTTTCCAGAGGAGATTTGTCTTATGGAGTGCACAGATTGGGCAGCCTTCAATTTAGGAGTAGATGCAAAATACTTTTCCAAGTGTGTTGCCCTATATTCCCCCGCCCCCCC
>NW_010311385.1:2660-22133 GCF_000700745.2 Antrostomus carolinensis | reverse complement strand
CCTTACTGAAATCAAGATAGACCACATCCCCAGCTAACAGATATGCAGATACACACTGTAAGCAAGATGTAATTTTATTGATTTAAAAACAAATGTCTTTTTTGGTGGGACAGATTGTTTTGTTTGGGGAGTGGTTTAAGTTTTATTAGCAGAATAACCCTGTTGTTAACACAAGCATTGACTCTTTAGGGGCATATGTTGCTATCACTACACTGGCAAAAAAAGAAGTATATATAACTCTTATTACAGATACCTTTTTCTCCAAAACCTCTGGTAGTTCACTGCTCAGAGAAGCTTTCTTCAACTTAATCACTTGATGAATCAGCCTAAATTTTTAGAGTTGTAAAGGAGGGCATGCATTTATGTAAAGAAGAGGAATTCTTTACATTTCAGAGAAAGAAAACTTCTGTTCTGAAGCCTCCTCCTGTGAAGACAGGCTCTCAAGGAGGCTGAATTTACTTGCCATGGTAGCAAAATGTGCTATCCTCAGGGCCACTCCAGCCAGTGTAATGTAATGCTGGAACATTGTCTTGGTTTTGCAAGGATAGAGTCTTCTTAGTAATTAGAATAGCTGTATTTCAGTTTCAGTGTTTCAGGTCAGACATATTATGAGAACATTGATAACAGTACTGGTGTTATTAGTTGCTGCTGGAGCTCAAGGCCACCGTGTTTGGCTGGTTCACAGCTGCATCAGGACTGGGAGGGGGAAGCGCAGTGAACAGCAAACCCCAAACTGGCATTTGGATGTGCCAATGAAATATTCCAGATCATATGCCATCGTGTCAGTACATTAACCCGGGGTGACTGGAAGATGGGGGGATTCTCTCGGGGATCTCTCAGGCTCTCGCTCTTCTGGGGTTTGGGTTTTGGGACTCTCTCAGCTCCAGGATCGCTGGCTGGCACAGGCCGGGCATCGGTCGGTGGGTGGTGAGCAACTGCACTGTGCATCACTCATTTGTATAGTCTGTTATCACTGCTGTTATAATTATCATTTTATTTTAATTAGTAAATAGTTTTTATCTCAACCCGTGAGTCCTTGCCCTTCTTTCCAAATTCTCTCCCCTACTCCCTGGGTGAGGGGGGCGGGGAGGGTGATAGAGGAGGCTGTGTTTGGCTGCAAGCTGCAAGCAAAAGGGTGAATCCACCCAAACTACCACAAACGTGTTTCCCAGTGTCTGGCCAATCTACTTCTCTGAATATCAAGTCTTTGGGCCAGCTTGTAGTAGGACTGCAGGTGGCCACCAGCATGTTAATTTTAAGTCTCCAGAAGAGTCTTAGCCTTTTGTGATGACAGTTCTGACATGGTGCTACATGAGCACTGTGGCTTGAAACTGAAGACCTTAGATAGTTCCTGAATATGCATTAGCAAAGTGCCGTGTTGCTAGTTTCTGCTGGCTTCCTCTAGTGCGGTACTAGCCCTTTTAACCGGTTTCTGTAATCACAATATGAGAACTCGCTGGTGATTGAAAAGGAAGACTGAGTTGAATATTAAGATAAGCAAAAGTTACAAGGCATTTATTAGGCAGATTTGCTTCTCGTGGGAATCCTTCTGGATTACTAAATCTATGTGTGAACCAAAGTGATTTGGTCACTGAAGCATCCAGAGTTTAGAAAGCCAGGGGACATACCCTTATGTAATTCATCCTGCATAATTACAAGGATATTTGAAAAAGAATATGGAAAATGTTGAAACTCAGTAATGTTTGATGTAAACAATAAAGGAACTCTTGGATGCTCTTGAGATAAGAAAGTATTTTCTTAAAAAAATAAAAAAAATCCTGTTGATGCTTAGCAGGACCTGTTAAAATGTGACAGATTGAAGGATTGCTATGGATCAACAGTTTCTTCAGCAAGCCACAGGATGACTTCAGCAGTTATACAATAGGACTCCACTAAAAAATTAATGCTCCTGTAGTTATTCTTCTTGTTTTGCTACTACTGATGTTAATGCTGTAGTAATACTGTGGTACTGTCATAATTTATTGTCATAAATTATCTACACCCAGGGATCTTCAGATAAGTTAATTTATGAGTGAAATTGTGGGGAGGATAGTTTTGCATTTGAATGACTGGACACAGAATCAAGAAGGCTGTGGTAGATTTGATGCATGGATTTGCCACACATACCTTTGGTGAGACATTGTATTATTCTCTTTCAGTTCTTAGGTTTTTTTAGAGACAGGTTTGTTACATTTCTCTTGCTTTTTGTTTGCTGCATCTGTTTGTATTGCTTAGCACATTTAAGATATCTTCTAGTTTGTAAGGGATCTAAACTTTTTTGGAGGTGTTGCCTTTGTTATATATTTTTTAAAATTTTTTTTAAGTCTGTGCACATATCAATGATTTAAGCTAAACTAGAATTAGCATGTAGTGTTAGGAAGATCAGGATGTCTTATTGAAATTTACTGTAATAAAGGATTACTGAAGCTTGCACTAGAGGGTTAACTATAAGTTCTGAAATTAGATCTGTCACAAAAGATGCCAGACACAGGATGCATTTACTAGTAGTTACATGCAGTGTAAAGCAGCAGCAGGAAATATGTTTCTCTGACTTTTTTATGTTGAGACAAAGTTAATGTTAAAAAAAGCAGTAGAGCATTTCTTTTTTTAACTGAGGAGGTTACAGTGTCAAAAATTCTGTCTTCAGTAGACTTGACTGAGCAGAACAAAAATAAGTAGCAGGCTGAATGAGATCTTGATGCATGACTGGAAGTGTAAGGTGAGAAATGAGTTATATATGCTGAGCTTAAATGGGCTAATTCAAGGCATGATGTAAGAATAAATCACATCAGATCCATGTCTAGGTTACAACTAAAGTAATCACGTTAAGGACGTCTACGCAGTAATGCCAGAGAGATCAGAGTCTGATCCAAAACCTTTCTCATGGGGAACGTGGTTTTAATGTCTGTCCATGGTTCAGAATTGGATACTAATTCATCTCACCTTTAATTTGGTTCACTCTTTGCAGCAAAAGTCTCAAGAGAAAATTACAGTTTGGTGTACATATGGATAGTTCTGTTGCATAAAATGGAACAACATTGATTTAAATCAGGTGAGGACCAGTCTTTTCATCTAGCAACATGAAAAACAGCTTAATGTTTTGTGGCAAAGCTGGAACTGATTCACTGTTAAAACAGTTTTATCTTGTTTGCACACTGGAGAGCAGAGTTGCATCCCCAGTCATCCCTTGGTTTTCTTCCATTGTGATTTCATTGGTGATCCATGAGCTATTTGGATGTTGTGAAAAAATACTGCAATTTCAAGGGGGCATTAAACAATAATTAAGAGTCTTTTAGCCATGAAAACTGAAGAAATTTTCTTTTCTTAAAAAAAAGGCAACAAGGGAAAACCCATTCACAGTCACTTCAAGATGAGCTGATTGTGGGTGGTGAAGGAGAAAATATCTTAGTTGCAGAAGAACCTTTTGGCTATGATGAGGGATCAGAGACCTGTTGGCTTTGTGCTGCTTAGCTAGTGACAAGTAAGGATGATTCTTTCCCAGGGAAGCGGAGTTGTCTCTCCACGATACTGTGTTTTAACTCCCCTATTTTGAGGACGTCTGTTTACGGACATGAAGATTAATGTATTCTAAATTAAAACTCTCCTTCTCTGAAAACAGAGAGAGGAAGGAGAGATACACGCATTCTAACCTGTAGTTCAAACTGTGAGACCAGTCTCCTCACATTGAACCTTTCTATACCCATGGCTGGCTGTTCCTGCAAACACAGAAATACTTTCCCTGTGGGAATGGGAAGAGTGGCTTGGATGAGCAAATCAGGAGCTATGAATCTATGCTTTTGTTTCAGTGCTTCAGTTTTTTCTAAGCTTTGCATTACAGTCTTACCTCTACAGCAGCTCTCTGGAGTTCAGTCAAGGGACCTAAAATTGCTAGAAGAACCATTCTTTCTCTAGTAAGATAGAATGTGTGAGGTTTGTTTTGTTACATTTTTAAATAATAATAATTTAAAAATATAACTCCATTGCAGATATTGTATGTCTCACATGTGTGAGACATCAAAATACCTTGCTGTTGTAGTCACATAGGCTGTCATGCTTCAGTGAAGGCTAAAGAACTTTTCTTGGACTGTGGATCCCATTTTATGCCAAAGCAGCTGAGGACAAGAAAATTTTGTGGCCCAGTTGGGAGCTGAAAACAAAATTTAGAGGTTAAAGCTGAAGCAATAGGTGTAGTACAAAGGACTGAGAGTCAACTGAATGGAAGTGAGACCTAGATCTCAATTCACCAAAGTGATGCCTAGGTTCGTGGTGTCTTTTAGCATTCCTGTATTTTCACTGCATCTTTACAAGAGAGATAAAGCTAGTGCAGTGTGTACCTGCCTTGGGAGTGCTACGCAGCTTTACTCTATGTCAAGGTTGTCTAGTGGAAGCATCGTGAGAAATGCTGAAGAAAAGTCTGGGGGGCTGGGGGGAAGGAGACTGAGGCCTGATAAATACAAGTTTTGAATCCAGATGACCTTCGTTTCTGAGAGAGAGGCTACTTTAATTTCTGGATTGTCTTTGTTTCACTCAGTGTTGCCCTGTTTGCTTGCGTTAAGAATAGTGATCAACTCTTTTGGTTTATGTGATTAAAAACTCCCCGCATCCCACATGTAGTGCAGAGACATTGGCAGGTGGGGGAACCTGAGTAACTCTTGCCTCAGCTGCTCCCAGCCCCATCACAGGAGCCATCAACCCAACAAAAGCCCATCTCTGCAAACCCAGAGGAGCACAGGGACACAGTGACAGGCAGGAACACCAATTAAGGACTGGGAGGAAGGACTCCTTCCAGGATTGTCCTGGGGAGCCTCACCCCTATGATGTGGGAGAGAAACCCATCAAGATGAGTCAATGCTAGAGCACTTTACGAACTTTCTGGGGGTTGCTGCCTAGAGGGAGGGGACACATTACAGGATGTAGAGGAAGAGCATTTCAGGATGACAAAAGGCGTATTTTGGGATGTTTAGGGGAGGAACCAAAGGTAGTGAAAGGGTTGGATCTGTGTGTTTTGCGAAGGAACAAGCTTGTGGAAATAGGGGGATGAACGGATAAAAAGGACTGTTCATGTGGAAACAGCAGCTGGTCAATAGATTTCTCTAGTTGTGCCCTACACCTGAGCAGCAGTATGTCCTCTCTTCTTAATAAACTCAGTTTCTAAGTGTTTCCCTGGGTGAGGGACTGTATTCTATAGGTCTGTGTGAGTATGGGATCTGAGCACCAGCATCTAGAGTCAGACCACAGGTTGGAGGGCCATGTGTCATTGGTACCAGCAGCTGGAGAGACCAGAATGAGTGGACTTAAGTGTGAGCAGCTAGACTGGGACCAGGGGGTCAGAGATCTGTGTGACCGTGGTGCCAGTGACTACAGTGAGTGAGGGTATGCAATACAGGTGTGAGTGCTAGAGAGCATCAAGCCAGACTATCCAGTGGGAGGACAGCGTAGTCTGAGAGCCATGTGCGTACCTGTTGCTGAGGGTGACACCACTGGAGGGGCTGGCTACTGAAGGGACCAAGGGAGTCGTGATCATCTGCTGTGGAGCTCTGTATGTGTGTGTGCACATGTGTGTGAGAGGGTCCGTACCAGCAGGTGGAGTGGGGCTGAAGACTTGGTAGTCCTTATGTTCAGGTGCTGGGATCCACAGACAGCTACAGGGCAGGTGATGTGCCTGAGGAGGGATTCACTTTGTACATACATGCATCCCTATATATCACTCCACCCCGCTTAGCAAAAGCAAGGAACAGGAAGAAGCTGTTGGTATTTATGTGACTGTTCTGTGTGTCTGTGTTGATCTGGTCATGTGTTTGTGTACATATGTGCTGTACATGTGTTTTCATGTGTGTGCCTACTGGGAATGCATGCTCAACCCCACTGCTGGTTGGACCTGGGCACATGGAGCTGTGGCAGACTCACCTCTGTTGGGCTGTTGGATTCTGCCCACCCTAACAAATCACAGCCGGGCACCAGCAATTCCCATAGGAAATCCACAGTCTCATGTAACTGCCTATCATCTCACCTCATCCGTGTTATTGAGGGTTGTGCAAGTGAAGGAGCACTTGCAGGGATAAGAAAAAACACTGATCTGTGTAGGAGTGTCTGCCATTGGGAAAATGTAGAGATCATAAGCGTACTAGAAAAATGGAGGTGGAATACCCTACAAAGGCTGTTTGGCTTTCTGAGGGAATGTCTGTCTGGCTGCACTGTCAGACTCATTGGGTTAGATTTTTGTGACTCTAGTGTTCTCATCTGCTTGCAATCAGTTGTAATAAACAGACTAGCATTAATGTTCATCTGTCTGTAAGAGAGTCATCTTGGCAGCCAATAAAATAGCAGTCATGAAAGCATTGCCACAGTCATAGGAGATACAGGGTTCCTAATGCTTTATCACTTGTAGTAGTCAGTGTGGGTCTTGTTAAAATTGTGTGGTAAAATAAGAGACCAAAATGCCAGACTAGATTCCAGAAGAGAGGCTCACTTGGTTTTCCTGCTAAACAGTATTTGTTTCTTTCTAGGAGGAGCACAAACAACACAACATTTTTTTCTCTCAGATGTGAAAAACCCTTAGACCTGAATCACAGAATCCAATAAACATGATGGGGAAAGCTCCACCCAGCCACCTCATTTAACCCCAACTGCAGAGGAAATGTTTCATGCTGCATTTGTTTTTAGAGATCTTTGTCAGTCATTTTGCTGAGCAAGCCTTTAACAGGGCACAGAGGATGTTGAGCTTAGGGTGAAGTTTTACCACACACAGACAGATTGATCTAATAGTTAGCTCCTAGCCAAAGAGATGGTCTTGTTTCGTCTTAGGGCTGTTTCTGCTTGGGTAACTAATGTGACTGAAAGCCAATCCCCTTCCCTTTCTTTCAGAGAGGTGGCGGAGGAAAGGACATTTTTTTGTCTGTTTTTGTACCTTGAACTGGCTAATCAGAGTAGAGCTAGTGCCAGCACATATGGACAACCTGAAGAACTTTGCTATTATCAGGGGAGCAGGACCTGCTTTCGTCAGCAGGCAGCCTTCAGATCACCTGAGGTGATACATTTAGGCTTGGATGATCTCATCTTGCTGATTTCCCATGGTAAGGCCTCTGAGGAAAAAAATGTATTTTCTTAGTTTTTAGAGCGATGCTGACAATTTGGGCCAAGTCTCTTCGCCTTCAGACGTTTTTAAAAGGAGATGAGACACTAAGAGGCTGGAAACGTGGTATTCTGAGTCTAGAAGCCTGTGCTGTGTGGAAGGCAACCTGAACTAGTCATGTGATCTTGTCTCATCATGACACTCACAAGTCCCATTTTGCAGGAGAGGGAAGCATTAGCTGTATTGCGAAGGGTCTCATCTCCTCATTTCTAGTGTGTGGTCTTGAGACTGGCTGCAGAATGTAGAACAGAGCAAAACCATTTAAAACCAGGCTAATAAAAAGCTAAGAACCTTACCAAATTTAACCTGAGATTTCTGACTACTGTGTGTGTACTGCAGACATCTCTTACAGAGCTGATGCCAGACACAAATCAGTCAGTGTTGTATGTCCGCCTGTATGAGTATTAGATGCTACAAACGTGCATTAATATTATTCAGCTTTGCAATATATGCATATGGTGATTCTTGAGGCTATCCAGCATTGTCCTCATAATAACAAATAACAGTATTTCTGGTCGCTTACATTGAGTGGAGGGCAACTACTATTCTGATGTAGTGAAACCTTCCTTGTGTTGCTGACAAATTCTTTTTGTTTCAGCATGGCAGTTTTTGTGAGAAATGTCTTGAACAACGTGGTGTGACTGTAGGAAGACTGCTAACTGAGTAGTGATGCAGAATTGCCCAGGTACGGTGAGGTGGAGACTTAACTATATGTGCCAAGTGTGTTTACGATTTTTAAAACTTTATTTCATGAGCTAGTGAAGCCTGGTTTCTGACCTCCTTTCACTCAATTCTCCAGCTTCTCCTCATGTTCTGTCAGAGCTTTCAGAAGGTAAGGCAGAGGACATACTGTAACTAATTTTCAAATCCACATGTGCTGAGTGATTAGATTTTTCCTTAGTGAGGTCAGTAGGCTTATTTTCATCCCTGTCCAGCTGCTAATTTCGTGAACTCTGGAGGACAGTATTTATTTTGAGATTTGAATCACTCTCTCAGACATCATGGAAGCTGCATGATGGTTTGGAAAGTTACTGTGGGAAGACAGACAGTTGGACTGTGTAGCGCCTTGTTTCTAGGAAATTGTTTGAGAAGTGTAATAGGGATATAATTGTACATTTTCCCTTTAAAAGTTGTTTAAAGTTAATAACATAGATATTATGTCTTTGAAATTAAGCATTACTGTCAAGTGTAGTTGCAGTGGACTTTTATGAACACATGTGAAATAAGATGAGGACAGAGAGTATGGACATTGACTTAGTTTGACAACAGGAGTAATAACCATGCCAGTTTCTGCTTGTTTGGCTCCCCCTGACACTGGTCAGTGTTGGTGTTTCAGATTAGGTTTGTTTTCCTGGGGAGATGGTCACATCATGAAAATGGTGATTACCAGCAGATCTAACAGTCTGCCTTGCTAATGATCTTGGCTAAAAGTTTAAGTGTTAAACCATCAACCACAGAGACACTTTGGTTATGTGAGACAGTTTTGTTATGTGTACTCCCTTGGGCTGCTTTTTATGCAGCAGGATTTATCTGCTGGGAAAATGTTGTGGTTTAATCCCAGCCAGCAACTAAGCCCTACACAGCTGCTTGCTTGCTCACTCCCTGGCCCCAGTGGGATGGGGAGATAATCAGAAGAGTAAAGCTGAGAAAACTTATGGGTTGAGATAAGGACAGTTTAGTAGGTAAAGCAAAAGCCACCCATGCAAGCAAAGCAAAACAAGGAATTCCTTCACCACTTCCCATAGGCAGGCAGGTATTCAGCCATCTCCAGGAAAGCAGGGCTACATCACACCTAATGGTTACTTGGGAAGACAAATGCCATCACTCCAAATGTCTCCCCCTTCCTTCTTCTTCCCCCAGCTTTATGTGCTGAGCATGATGTCATATGTTCTGGGATTTACCTGTGGTCAGTTGGTGTCAGCTGTCCCTGCTGCATCCCCTCCCAACTTCTTGTGCAGCCCCAGCCTCACACTGGTGGGGTGGTGTGAGAAGCAGAGAAGACCTTGACTCTGTGTAAGCCCTGCTCTGCAATAACAAAAAAATCCCTGTTTTATCAACAGTGTTTTTGAACACAAATCCAAACCGTACCTCCATACCAGCTACTATGAGGAAAATTAATGAGCACAGCAACACCTCTGTATTGAAAGGGTGAAGGAACTGAAATTTACAGGTCCCAAACCACAAGGCAAATGCCTGAGATGCTCCACTGTTTTGGCAGTTTTAATTACCTGTGATTGGTTACCTACATCAAGTTAAAATAATAAACTAGAAATGTTCTGTAAGAAAAACTCTTACAGCAGTGGCATCATTGTTTATACCATGATAGTCTAAGAAGGAGGGAAGAGAATTACTTTCATTCAGTGGATAAAGTTGAGAAAGTAACAGACAGGCTTTCTGGTAGAGAAGATCAGGAGTCCACACTATGTTCCTTGCTTGTTATGTCATTGCTTAAAATGTAAAAATTATTCTGGTTGTCCTGCATTTTTTTAACTGAAATAGGCACTCTGGGTCTGAAATTCTGTATTTGAAATAAAAGTCCTGTCTGCTACTGTGCAGTTAGTATCACACTTATTTACTGTTCAGAATTCAGACATTAGAAGAGGTGAAATGGGATAGAACTAATTTTACGAAATGGAAATTTTAACCCTTTTAATACCTGTCTGAGCTCAGAACAGGTTTCAGTTTAACCTAATACTGTTTGTAGTATTCTTCAAGACTGCCGAAGTGTTTTTATAACAAGAATGGAGTACGATCTTTTTTCAGACTGAATTGACACTGGTGTAAACAGAGCAGGGTTCTGGTTTGCACTGCAGATGGATTGTTTGGTAGGATAACATTTGTGTGGGTTTGGAATTCCCCCACAGTCCAAAGTCCTCTTTGGTTATTCTTAGGAGCGAAACTGAATAGGACCAATATTTAAAAGACATTTCCCACTTACTGCTATTCTGTTAGTGATGATAGGCAAGAGGACAGCCCTGTAAGTTGGTCTTCTGAGACATATAAGCAGAGAGAGCTGGTAGTTACCTCTCTTCTCCTTTATTTATTTCTTCCTCTGCTGCAACTGCTAGAAAGATGCCTTTATTTTTTACCAGCATTTAGGTCCCAGGCAACCAGGACAGCTGTATGCTGGACTGACCAGTTTGGGAACTGCTCTTAAAAAATTCTTGACTCGTCAGCTGGGCCCTCCATGTCACTGGAAGACAAGTGACACTTGACACTCCATGTCAAAGGAAGACAAGTACTTGCACAATTCTGGTGACTAACAACGCGTTTTCAGTCTACAAACTCTTGTGTTTTGGCAAGGTGACGAAGGAAAGTAACTTCTGGGTAAATTGCATCAAATTTCTTTGGTGCTAAAAGGATAAGGTTTTCCTTGTATTATTTCCCATTTTTTAAAAATTAAAGAGTATTTTGATAAGTGGAGGGAAAGTGTTGTTATGGGTTTATGGCTCTTTCTACCCATCCTGTCTCCTTGTTTTGGGCCACCTTTACTTTGTAGAGATGTCATCCATGAAGAGAGTACATTTGTTAATTTGGTGAGTAGGGTTTTTTGTTTGGTTGGTTGGTTTTTTCCTGTAGATTTACAGTAGATTAATTTAAAATGCTCCACAGGAAGGGTGTTGACAACTGCTGTTGCCTGCCAAGCAACTAATAATTATATGATGCACCTATTATCCCCCAGCATGGAGTAGGAAGGAGGGGGAACTCGCAGCACTTAGTGCTTAGCACTGACAGTCTTTTATCTGGACAGAATTTGGGCTGAAGGATTAAGTCTTTGGATCTCTGTAAAGAGAGTTGGGATGGGATACTCAAAAAGACCTTTGTATCTTGAGCAGAGGAGATCAATGGCAAGCTGTTTCTAAGGAGTTCTAATTTCTTATAAGGCATGTCCTTTTAAGTAGTATGTACCCTTATAAGTAATATCTTCATAAATATAACACGTGATATTTCTAGTGGGATCTTGAACAGAGTAATTTCCCAAATTAAAATACTTTTGCCTTAGTTTTGTTGTGGTTGGTTATCACCATAAGGGTTATTAGCAACCGGAAGCCTGATTTCTTCCTTCAGTGGGATGGTGATATTTCAGCTTGGAGGAGATGCATTTTCTTCCCCAGATCCAAAGTACTTAGTACCAGAAAACCATTCTCTGTGGTAGGGTCCGAACCTACATGCAAGTTGGAAGTGTATGGAAATCTCTTGAATAAGTTCAAACATACAGAAGCCTTTACCCTGGGTGCCCCAAAATGAATGAGTAATATGCTATGTTGGAAAGAGGCACGGGAATGGGAGAGAAGATACTGGTCCTTGGACCCTCAAGAAGAGGTTTAGCATTTTCTCTCATTAAGTTTGCCCCTTGATACCATTTTTCTTTTTCTTCCCCAGAACTTACTGTTTTCAGAAAGCAACCTTAGGCAATGTCTTATGAATCTCTTCAGTCTAAAATATTGCTTTTCCTTTGGAAGCTAGTACAGTTTCTAGAGCTAAGAACCAAGACAGTGAAGAAGAGGTGACTATCAAGCAGTTAGACAAAGGACTAGCATACATGCAGGAGACAAAAGTGAACTCATAAAGTAAATCAAGTTCATCCTCTTCCATTTGTCCCCAAAAATCTAATGAGTCATGTCCATACTTTTGCCAGTAACTTGACCTGGCACCTCCAACTTCCACTATTTTTTGTTCTTCTTGCAGGTCAGACATGCTAGTTTATTAATTATGACCATGCCTATTCTAGTTTAATGACATTGAGACTTTAAGAGCGGTGCAATATCCTAGCAAGTCAGCAAGAAAACTATCTGAGGGATAAGGAGATGACAGGTTTGTACTACCCGTTTTTCTGATATCTTAAAGTCCAGACTTAGTTCATTTCCAGTGTGAACCTCTTAGATCCATAGGACTCCATTATCTAGTGGAAACTGGGACTTACGTTTCATTGAGCAGGTTCAAGCTGGGTTAAACGGAGTCCAATTCAAGAACATGTTTGGAGTCTAGCTTTATGAACAGATGGCAACTCTGAATGAGGCAATTATTTCTTCCTTGGTGTGCTCTTGGCCTACTGTGTGACCTTGGGCAAATGACTTCCTCTCATGTTTCCTCCTTTCATCTGCTGTTCTCAAAGCACTTGAGGAGGCAAATATTTTACACAAGAGACAGTGAGATTGGTTTTGGTAAGAATTTTGTGGTTATATCTGACAGCAGAGAGAAGGGGGCATTTGAAAACCAAACTGAATAGTCTTTCATTATTATAATGCTTTTATAACCTGATTTCTTTTTAGTTTATTGTACTCATAAAAAGACAGCAAACACAACCTGATTACATTAATGGCCTTTAAAGAATTATAAAGAAAGAAAATTCCTCTTGGGTTCCACAAGCTCCTTCCACTTGCAGGTGTAGCCTTCTTTCCTCCTAGCCTTTTCTGGTGCTTTGTGCTAGCAATTTACTGGTTTCTGCAGTGTCACTAGATGTGGTTGATTGCAGGTGCAGTGTGCTTCCACTGGATATGTAGGATATGTATAAAGTCCTAAAATGTAATGTAAAGCATGTGGAGTACTGATGGCATTCCACTGTAATCCCTGAACAAAATCTTGATTTGACATTACCTTTAAGAGACCTTGTCTTGCAACAAAAAATGCTTAGGCTGAAAAGCCCTCTGCTGAAGCGTCTTGTCCCTGGTGATGGAGAGAAGTAGTAGAATGAGCTGCTAAAAAATATGACTGATCTCTGTAGTGCACAGCACAAGGGATGCATCATTTAACTCCCCTAGTGTCCTGAGAGCAGAGGAATTAGCAAAAATAAATTTTTACTTGCAAAATCCTTGGGAATTTTGCATTCCTTCCTGATTGCATACCTAGGCAGCTTTTCTCTCTCATGAGGGATTTGGAGAAAGCAGAACTTTGTTTCTGCTTTTTTGCTTTAGACAGTCTTGAGTCCTGCTGTGTACTGCTTTACAAAATACAATCACCCAGATGCAGTTCTGCCCAAAAAAGTGACCAGGCACTTGCAAATAATGTTACTAATGATCCATCTCTTGCCAGTAAAACTGAAGTGTGAGCTGGGAGAAGCCTGTGTAACCCCGCTGTCCCACTCAGGTTTGTTTAACAGGAGTGAGTCTGGAGAGACTAACTTGAAGTTTCAGTGCAGTATGTGTGAAGACACACAGGGGCTGCATTAAAACCATAAGGCCTTGAATGGGATTGGATAAAAAGTGTCAGGGATTGTTTTGGGGTTTTTTTTTATTGTCCTGCAGATTTTAAGTCATGTATGTATGAGAATATTAGGTCTCCTAGTCTGTTGCAGCAGTATCATCTGCCGTGGGAGGCACTTCTACACTGCTGTATTAAAATCAGTAGAGAAGTATTACTCTGTCTTTTTCATGAAGACCCAATACAGTATTTACATACTAATTATTAATTTCTAATAATATCTTGCATCAGAGAATCACACAGTGTTTTTCTTGGATGTATCAATGAAATCTTGTTTTATAAATAAGCATAACTGCTTCTGTTAAGACAGTAGAAGAAAAATGGGCAAAGGAGCATGCCCGTAATCTAGTGATGTGCCAGTGATGAGGGCGTGAAGGGATGTTAAGGATGGGATCTGCAGCTTCCAGCTTGCACTGTAGGACTTGCATAGCTGGGCTCATTACCTCAGGCTGCCTTTATCGTTAGAGGAGACAGGTGAGCATTTTCAAGTTTGATGCATCTGATGTGTTTTACATGTCTATGATGAGATGAGTCATGTCATAGAAATGCATTTCTTTTCATCATCTATGATGGGAGTCTAAACAAGAACCAAATGTGTCAAAATCCACAACAGAAGTACCGATATTTGAACAGATCGTTCCCTTCCCAAAGGTTCTAACTGTAACCCGTCTGTACTTTAGCACTGCCCTACACCTCATCGCAGAAGAAATAAATTCCCTGGGTTTATGTACTTTGCTATAACGATAACCTGCATGGCTTACCTGAAGGCTTTAATTTTTGCCATGTTCTCAGTAATGGCAGTGGCAGCTGTGCTTGCTCCTGCTGGACTACTGTATTTATCTGTGCCATAGCCACCAGTGTTCTGCATCAGGGGAGCACTCATTAGCCTGAGCATAGTGCTGGACCAGTGTACTGCAAAGGGCCAGAAGGTCTCCCAGGTTTCCGTGCTCTGAGGAGTGTAGTGTGAAGCAACACTTCGAGCTGGTAACTGTACTTCTGGCTGGCAACTGCAAAGCCAACATGTTTCTGTGGCCTGGGTGTGCAGTGATGAAGCATCAGTGCTGGCTAGGTCAGGTGGCTTAATCAGGCTTGCTCAGAATGAAGTTGTCTCTCTGGCTTGAATTTTGTTGTCTCTGTAAATCGTATAGGTAAAATATGTTCAGTGCTAAGCTCTGTCAGAATTTAGCCTGTTTTAGGCAACGTCAGTCCAGAAGCATAGTTGCCTGACTCTCCCTTCTGCAGGTTTCCCACACAATAAGCTACTGATAGCTAACTGAGAGTTGCTGGAGTTGCTTGTTATGAACTTTGTTCATCTACTTATTTGATTTAATATGCATGATTGTTCATTATGCCATATAATCTGACATTCGGTCCAGAAAGGTGGAGTTTGCTGAGTTTATTAGATTTCTAAGGCAGGTCCATTAGTTGCTCTTAATACAGAATTGTGTCCTCAGCAATGCAGTAAATTAAGCTGATAGGTATTAAATGATTGTGTTGTTCATACCACCCTGTCACTTGCAAATTGTGAGGTTTTATTATGTCCTGATTGCGGTGTTTTTACACTATCAGGCATTAGTATTAAATTCAGCACAGTCTGTACTGTTTCTGATGATCAGAGCTAAGCTTCTCTCTAGACAGGTCAGCCCTGTTTTATTAGTTAAACTAAAGGAAGGAATGTACAATGGTCCCATATGTTTCATCTGTTGTGAAAGCTATTTTTCAGACATGTCTAGGACATTTAAATGCCAAGATTTGTTTTCAAAAGCACTTGATGGGAAACACACAAAAAAATTAGATCCACTAAAAGTATATTTTTGCCATGATTTTTCATGTTGAAAGGCCAGATCTTTATTAGCCCTCCTAAGACTACTCTCTTACCACTTGTTAGGGAGAAAGGAGGTTGAATTACATTAGTGGGCCAGTTTAGTACAATATTGTAGAAAGGAACGATTGCAAGTGCACTTTCTGAAATGATGAATCCTCATGAAGAATTGGATCTTAAACCTTCATAGTTAGGAGGCCCTTAACATCCCATTGCATCTTATGATTGACAGGTATAGTATTTCCAGAGGTGGTTTCTTCCTTTAACAAAAATAGCTAAAAGGCACTGTTACAGCTTATCTCCCACGGGGTCATCATCGTAGTTTTTCTCTGGGACTGATGTACTGCACTACTAGCAGGTAATTTGTTTCAGATCTGTAAACATGAGTGAATGTGTATGGGTATGATAGCAGAGGAGGACTGATGGTCTGCTAAAACTGATGTGGAAACTGGATTTGAAATTTGAACCTAGGTGGAAACATGTTTACGCACAAAAAGATTGCTGCTGTACTAAAAAAAGGTGTTAATTTGATCGTGGGGTAAATTAAAATCTTTACAAGATAGTTTTGTGCTGTTCTGTGCTCCTTTTTACCTCCATCTTGGGGAAGCAAAGCATGCCTCCTTCTTAATCTCTGTTTAGGGTGAACAGAGCTTAAATGAGAATTTGTCTTTATACTGAAAATTTATTCCTGAAGATCTTTTCTGTGTGCATGCTAGTGTTTCAATTCAAAGCAGACAGGAGCATAACAGAGGGGGTTGTTTTAGGTTTCAGGGATACTGAGACCTGAAACAATGAGTTGATTCCTTGTATTCCACATACATGTCCCCTCTCCTCAGTCCATTTTGTTGTACCTTCACACAAAAAAAGAAGTGCAGCTGAACCAATTCCCTTGCTTGGGTTGCTGCCTGCACTGCTGGGATCTGTTCTAGCACAGTCTCATCTTTTAATGCTCATGTGAACAGTAGTGCAGCAGTGCACCATCTGCACCACAGGTTAATTGTATTCATCTGATAATGTCACAGAAACCAAAATATTATGAAGTCTTAGGCAGACAAGAAGCGTAATGCTTGATATAATGTTTCCCGCATTTTTTCAGTGAAGCTGTTATGTAACATCTGCCTGATAGTGGAATGAACCATGCAATTAATCTAGCAGTCCTAATGACAAAGGGATGTGACAGATCAGAAGCGAGCATATAAGGTTACCCCTTACCTTTTAGTGACCATGTGTTGAAATACCTTTTGTGCGAGGCACAGTTCAGGTACGGAGTGTGCAGTTTCACGGTCTGGATACAGTATCTCTGCGACACAGATGAAATAGGAGTCAGTATATCAACAAGCAAAAGTTATACACGTCCAACCTACCATAGATGACAGGTGTTCTGTGGGGTTTTGCAGGGTATTATATCATTTGGTTTAAGGGGTGTTGGATAGGTACGTATGTGTTAAAATTAAGGGTTATATTCTGCCTCCACTGCTGTGTCTCTTGAAAAACTGTAGGTTACATTGAATGTACAGGTTTTGAAGGAAATTTATAGAATGTTAAGGGAACCTGTTATATCTCCGTAGACCAGAACAGCTGCATATTACATCTGTGTAACTCTCTGTAGATGTAATCTGCTTCACTAAATTACACTGGATTTTGGATACTGTGTCCTCGTCAGTACAGTGCCACATCTGGAGTACTGTGTCCAACTCTGAGCTCCCCAGTTCAAGAAGGATGAGGAGCTACAAGAGAGAGTCTAGCGGAGACTACAAAGATATTTAGGGGCTGGAGCATCTCTCTTATGAGGACAGAGTGAGAGACTTGGGTCTGTCCTCCTGGAGAAGAGAAGACTGAGAGGGGACCTTATCAATGCTTAGAAATATCTGAAGGGTGGGTGTCAAAGAGGATATGGCCAGATTCTTTTCAGTGGTGGCCAGTGACAGAACAAGGGTCAGTGGACACAAACTGGAACACAGGAAGTTCCATCTGAATATGAGGAGAAACTTCTTTACAGTGAGGGTGACAGAGCACTGGAACAGGCTGCCCAGGGAGGGTGTGGAGTCTCCTTCTCTGGAGATACTTAAAGCCCACCTGGATACAATCCTGTGCAACCTGCTCTGGATGTACCTGCTTTGGCAGGGGGTTGGACTAGATGATCTCCTGAGGTCCCTTCCAACACTGATCATTCTGTGATTCTGTGATACTGCAGTTTGCATGGAGCCTACACAATTTCAGAAGCACCCTTACATTTTTATTATATTTTCAAGTTTGATCTATATGTTTATACTAAAGTAAATCTCAGGCCTTTAGGGAGGTGTGGGTGGACATCTGAAGGTTACATGTTTTCTTGTGTTGAAATGCATCGGCATGACCATTTTACTGCTGTGAGCTTAATTTAACTCCTGTTCAATCCAGTGATTGAAATACATTTGAATCTGTGTGTATGCTTGCATTGCAAGTTAGCTCTTTATTCTTCTATATTCAGAATGTTCCTGTTTTGCCTGTTGTTTGACTAGGTGTTTTGGGTTGTGGGTTTGTTTTTTTTTTTTTCTTTTAGCAAGTAGTGGAAAATATAGTGCCACTGTTCATGTTTGTTTTAAAATAAGGAAGTTGTAGCTGAAAGCAACAGAAGAGTGATGATGCTTAGAAGAATTTTGAAAATCCTGATTTCCTGGCAGTAGTAGAATATTCCATTTAAATTAAAACTGATGTAGTTAGTATTTTAGGTTTTCTCCTATATTTATCATGTTCCTTTATAGTGATCATGTTGTCTAAATTTATGTATTATTTATACCACAGTTTTCATGCCAGCTTAAGCAGGTGTATTAAAGAATGAATCACAGAGAAGTGGATTTGATCTTGAATTCCCAGGTGTGCCACATCAGTCTAGCTCTGACCTAAATGGAACTAATCTCATTTTATTTTAGAGCAAGCAGGTGAAGAATTAGATGATAGGCTCTGGTCTTACAGGCTGTGTAACTTGTTTTAAGAGCAGGACAACATACTACAGGAAGTGTGCAAGAATACTTCTCTAATTGCAGGTACTCCCACACACATGCAATAATTTAATAATTGAACCTGTATGCACGTGATGATATAAAAAGCAGCAAATGCAAGTGGTTTACACCTTCTTTGTATGTTTGCCTGACGGTTTTCTACAGTTGAACCTAGAGTTGGAAACTCAATAGAGACAAAATGGGATGTAGCCAGCAGCCTTTGCTTTGGTGCCTGCTGTAAGCCTTCTAAATTCCTGTTTACCTGGCACTTAAACCAAAGCCTTCTGCAGTTCCTGGACGTAACTGTGAGAAACACTAAGCAGAAGAGTGAAGAAAGAGAGAGAGAAAAAAAGCACAAGGTAAATGAAGATGATATTTTGGAACAAAGAGAGGACTAGAAGGGATAGAAATTCCTTATAGAGGAAAAAAAACAATAGGGGAAAGCATTTCCAAATCTTTTTCTGATCCTATAGCATTGCTGAGCTGTGTGCTTTCAGCGTGTGAAGCAGTATGGGAGAAACTGGCTGTTAACTGCCATCCAGTTTGCTGCAAACGTGGCATCTGCAGATCACCTCCAGTGATTTGCTCCTTGGTACTCCTCGGGCATTATTGGTAGTTCCTAAAGAAATACCTATAGTCTAAGTTTCAGGTCTTGCTGTAGCCAGTGTAGTGGTCTGCAAGACAGGGATTCCCTCAAAAAACTGCTTTCTTAGAATCTCTGTTCTGTGGCTTGCTATCCTGGGTTCTCACTCATTTTCCTATAGAAAACTTGGACTTCTGTCCCTGCTGTGTTAATATGGGGATTCAGTCTTCTCAGTTAGTCACCTGGGTGGCATGCTTTTCCGAGTGCAGATGTATTATTATTTGGGAGTACTCTTGGGATCTGTAATGATTGCTGCCTCAAAAATTATGATGACATCTGCTGCTCTAATAGCAGATATTGTGTGTGATACAGCTGGGTTTACTCAAATAATTTGGGACTGGACCAAAACCATAATGTATGGAATCCATGCATGGCAAAAGATGTGATTGAAATGGGATAAAGAATAGCAAGGTAGCAATGCAGTTTCCTAACCATTTATTCGTATAGCGACCAGAATGATGAAAGTATCCTAAAGGGCAGTAGGTCTAAGGCTGTTCTGGCTTACTGCCAATTTAGGAATAAATTACAAGTGCTCAAATCTGTATGAACATAATCAGCATTCTCAGTGTTGTTAAAGAATCTGTAAAATTATGTAAATTAAAATGTTAAAATAAATATAATAAAGCCATGTAGTAGAAGTGCTAAATACATAGTGAAAAAAAATCTCAATGCCATTATCTACTGGGTGTTGCAG
>NW_010311385.1:0-2633 GCF_000700745.2 Antrostomus carolinensis | reverse complement strand
GAGATACAGAACCTTGGCGAGGAGACACTGGACAATATAACAGCTGCTTTTGTTTCTATTATGATGTGTGCCAGGAAATGGCATCTAGGCCACGGTCTAGATGAATGGGTGAAAAGGGTGTTGCTGACCAAGTGCTTCCAGTTGGAAGACTATACAAAAGTGAGGGAAGGGCTGGGGTAGAGTAGAAACCTCAGGTTCTAATCACCATCTAAGACCAAACAATAAGTGATGTTTTGGGAGGATATTCTTTGGTCTTGGTTTTTGGATTTTTTTTTTTTATTTTTTTTTTTTCAGTTAAATAAGTTTAACTTGAATGTACAAATAATGATTTATGTAAAGTTCTCAAAAATATCCACAAAAGTTGTATCTTGCATCCCTCCTGGGAATACTTCCAAGTCAGTTTTCCAGCAGCAGAATGTTAGTGAATAATAAAGTGCCACATATTCAGATTTTCAAATTGGGAATGAGCTGTTAAAAGAATAAGATGGAAGACTCAGTTTGAGTGCAGATGGTGTAGGACTGTTTACCCCAATTTCTCCTCCACACATTTTGGTGGCTTTCCTGCTTCCAATCTCACAAAGCCTGTTTTCTCCTGGTTTGTTTGGCTTTTTGCTATAATCACTCTGAGCCACTTCTGCTTCTGACGTCTTAAGGGTTGTATGAGTGTGTGAGTCCTACAAAATCTTATTTTGAGGGAATAAGAATCATACTGGTGTATCCAGAATCACAGAATGTTAGGGATTGGAAGGGACCTTGAAAGATCATCTAGTCCAATCCATATATGGGTTATACACATGTGTTTAGTGATGTATTTGAGGAGCTGTGAATTCCTCCGCTGCTGTAACCACTTGTTGGTTTGAATGTGTCTTTGATAAGACACCCTCTTTCACAACATACATTCCCCAGCATCTATATTCTCTTAGCAAGAAGTGTCTGGACTTAGGCGCCTTTTAGCAGTTCCCTCTAAAGCTCTTCTGTCTTGTTCTGCTTTAGGAGATGTGAGGCCATGGGATGAGGTACAGTGGGAAGTGGCCTTAAAGTTTCCAGAGTTCATACAAAATATTGCCACAGAACCTTGTTACTGGCATTTTAGTGATACCAGCAAATAGAAGTTTGTAGTGGTGTTACTGTGATCAGTACCTAAGAGAGATGGAGACCTTCCTTGTGAGTCACAACCTGTCCTACACACAGTGTACGAGTAGAAGCAGGAAGCTATCAGGTTTTCTTGGTCAGAAATCGTTGGGGAGTTACAGAAATTATGGTGTGGGAAACATGCTGTATAAACTAGTTCTGTAGGAGGAAGCTTAGCCACCTTGACAACTCCCACCTTCAAACTGTGCCAGCTTTACAGTCAATTTATCATTAAAATCAATTGGCTTTTAGTTAGAGCTAAACTGAGCAGCGCCAGTTCAAAGCAAAGTCCTTCAAATTGCACCTACCAGAGATTGCCAGCTGTGCTTTCCATGCTTGCTCACAGCTGTGGCTGCACAGACCACAGCCTCAAGGAATACTCAGTTATTTTGCTTCAGAGTAAACTGCTGCTTGAAAAGAACCAATCTTAACCTTCCCTGATGGTCATTTTTGCATGTTATATGTATTCATATGAATAATGATTTGTATTCCCTTCTTTCTGTAATATGTTATTGGGTGTTTACTGGCCACAGCTGTGGGCAGCTTGGTTTGAAAAGCCAGATCCTTAGCTTGCAGTGAATGAAGGTTTCCTCTTTTTATGTCTGTTAATAGCATGGTCCTATATCTCTGTCAGAGTACACTTTTTTGTGCGTGGTTAGAAGCAGAGTACTTCATAGTGCAAAATGGTTTAGAGGAACACAAAAATGTGATCTCAGAGCTAGTGCCAGATGAGAGTTGTTCTGACCACAAACTCTAAAGAGCAATCAAATACTCTAGTTCTGCCTATAAACTCCGTACCACAGGGACTAATGAAAAAAACCACCCAAACCCTCCTTCCAGATCTGTTTGTGAGTGGAAGTTTTGTTTGCTGTGTTAAATGCCTTCTGAAGCACAGTATGGGGTAACAGTATGTAGAAAAGGCTTTGCCTAGTTTAGTTCACTAGAAAGTTAAAGTAGAATCATAAACTGGAAAGTTATTCTTTGGTGTGTAGGAGAAGGAGGGCAGTTCTACAGTTGTTCTCCACAGCATATTGCTAGTGCATTACTCCTCTAGTGCTGGTGCATTACAGTGTGTGCACAGCCATCCAGTCAATATGGTCCTGGATACTTACTGTCTGCTGAACTGCAATAAAGGACAGCACACTTTTTTCTGTCCTATACTCTCCCTAGGTGTGTTATGGTAGAACAATCCTTATTACAGCAACAGTTGTATTGGAGAGGAGGCTGGCTGTCCCCAGAGGAGGTAGCTGCTGCTCTCAGTGTTCTTTTCAGTATTAACTGTTTGATATATCATGTCTCTGACTTCATTTACTTGCTTTCATTATATTTCAGGTGGCAAAGAAAATACTGTTTTTTTTGTCCAAGTGAGTCCTGCAAAACTGCTGATGTACAGCTCTGGACTGTGGATGATTACCTCACCCCAGGTATTCTGTTTCCAGCCTGGTTTATGGGGGAGTACCTATATTTAGCAGATTCTCCCCCCCACACCCTCCCCTTCCCCC